>NC_090438.1:172377612-172677612 GCF_031143425.1 Pleurodeles waltl
GGCGGTCATTCTGACCACGCGCCGCCCGCCATGCGGTCACCGTCAAATGGCCGCTCCGCGGTCAGGAGACCGCGGATGCCATTCTGGCTTTCCCGCTGGGCCGGCGGGCGAACGCCAAAAGGCCGCCCGCCGGCCCAGCGGGAAAGCCCCTGCAACATAGAAGCCGGCTCCGAATGGAGCCGGCGGTGTTGCAGGGGTGCGACAGGTGCAGCAGCACCCGTCGCGATTTTCACTGTCTGCAAAGCAGACAGTGAAAATCTTCATGGGGCCCTGTTAGGGGGCCCCTGCACTGCCCATGCCAGTGGCATGGGCAGTCCAGGGGCCCCCAGGGGCCCCACGACACCCGTTCCCGCCATCCTGGTTCTGGAGGTGTAAACCAGGAAGCGGGAAGGGGGTCGGAATCGCCATGGAGGATTCCCTGGGCCAGGGGAAAACCGTCGGGAAACCGCCGGTTCCCCTTTTCTGACCGCGGCTTTACCGCCGTGGTCAGAATGGCCCTGGAAGCACCGCCAGCCTGTTGGCGGTGCTTCCGTGGTCCCCGGCCCTGGCGGTCATGGACCGCCAGGGTCGGAATGACCCCCTAAATGTTTTTCAAGTGCAGATTCCTTTGGGAGCAGATAGAAATATGGAGTTTAGGATCTCTTAGCTCACAATTTAAATTTATATATATTTTAGTGAAGTTGGTTTTTAGATTGTGTGTTTGAAAATGCCACTTTTAGAAAGCAGGCATTTTATTGCTTAAACCATACAGTGACTCTGCCGGTGTGTGGATTCCTTGTCCGGGTCAGTTTGATAGATGGACTGGTTGCACCTCTCCTCTAGACAGTGACACAAAGTCTACTTGCTGTGGCCTCTAGCTTGCCAGAGAGTGCCATTCCAGTTCCTGGACCCCTGGAAGTGGATTCCTAGTGAAAAACAACGCTGTGTGACTTTGCAAAGGACGCCGTTGCCCAGAACTGCAATGCTGTTTGCCCTGAGGCCGTGGACCTCGCTGAATGAGATTAATTTGACGACCCTATAGCCTGACACCACTTCCTCGGAGCCGCAATGCCACCTGCCTAGAGGCCTTGGACCTCGTAAAAGCCCGACAACCCCTTAGGCTTTGAATCGCTGCAGTTGCTGAACCTGCACGTCTTTGCTGACACCAGAGTGTCGTAAGTAAATTTTCGGTGATTATCTGACACAATCGCAACCCCTGCAGCCACGTGACATCACTGCGACCCTGTGAGGTTGCCCCACAGCAATGAGACTTCTCTGGACTTCGTCTTTGCTGGAATCAAGGAACTGACTTTGCATCCGACACTGTTTGACCTCCACCATCCTGTAGTGAGTATCCAACAACACTGCGCGACGCCTCAACCCTTCTGCCCTGTGGCACCGTAACTGACACCACTTTGAATCCAGCAACACCTCGCTCCATTACTACTGCCTGTTTCCTTCCATTTTACTAAGGTACTGTACCTGGGTCTCAAACTACTCCATAAATGGCACCCTTGGCGTCACATTGTAGGAAACGACTCCGTTACAACGACGCATAGTACTAACTTGCAGTATTTGTGCCTCAAAGCACTGTTTTTTTATAATGTGAAGGGCTAAATTTGTACTTTATACTGTATGTTGTGGATTTTTATTCTATTTGGTCTAGTTTATTTAGATAAAATAATAACTATTTTTCTAAACCTGTGTTGTGTCATTTTGTAGTGGTTCACTGTATTATTGTGTGTGTTGGTACAAATACTTAACACATTGTCACTGAGTTAAGCCTGCCTGTTCGTGCCAAGCTACCAAAAGGGGGAGTGGGGGTTACCTGAGTATGATTCTCCTTTAACCGGACTAGAGTGAGAGTCCTTGCTTGTACAGGGGATAACCTGACTGCCAAACAAAGACTCCATTTCTAACAGTACATCAGACAGTTTACATCATTCTTGTGCAACTCAAATCTGGATAGGATTTCATGTGTTTTGATATATAGATTAAGATAGATAGATAGATAGATAGATAGATAGATAGATAGATAGATAGATAGATAGATAGATAGAAACTCAGCAACAAGGAGACTGATTGACTCACTAAAGAGCAAAAATATATTTCCACTACAATGTTTTGGCTTCTGCCTTCTTCAGGTAGTACAAGATGGTTTGGCAAAACAAAAGGATGATGGATGGAGCGCTGAAACTTTTCAAATACTCACTCCCAGTCACAGATCTAGGTTTAATCCACCATGCCACCCCAATTTGGACCCAGCCATATGCAAATAATTCTTGACCCTGTTTTCCATGGAACAGTCCAGCCTAAACTGCCAGGCCAGGTCCTTCCTGGACCGGAAACAAGTATCCTGGGACCACTTTCAGGGTATCGCCCTTCATCAGCCAAGCTAGCTTGAATCCAGTGGCACAATGAGCATGGAACCCACGTCTGGGCATACCCTTCCCACTTAGGGCAACTTTAACAACACAAAAGGATGATGGACAGAGTGCTGAAACTTTTCAAACACTCACCCCCAGTCACAGACCTGGGTTTAATCTATCGTTCTTTTGCTCATCATGCTACCTCAATGTGGAACCAGCCATATGCAAATTAATCTTGACCTTGTTCCCAATGGTAATAGTCCAGTTCGAACTGCCAGGTCCTTCCTGCACCGGAAACAAGTATCCTGGGACCAGTTTCAGGGTATCACCCTTCATCAGCCAGGCTAGCTTGAATCCAGTGGCACAGTGAGCACAGGACCTATGTCTGGGCATGTTATAAATTCCAGTTCTACCCATTTAAAAAAAACATTTTCATTTAACACTTTAATTACTGTTTGTGTGCTGCGTAAATACTTTACACATTGCCTTGACATTTAGTCCTACTGTATTTGTTCCATGTAACCCAGGGTTAAGCACAGGTTAAATTATTGACTTTCTGTGGTTACCCTGCAAGCGATTGGGGCTGTTGCTTGACCAGGGCTCACCCCCCAGTCAACCAACAACCCAATTTCCCACAATAAGTTGACCTATAACTGCTGAATTTCTTTGGTTTTGTATAGGTAAAACTTCAACCTAACTATAACGTCCCTCTGACCTCTGTTTTTGTCATTACATTTCTATGTTTTTTTTAACATAAAGTATATATGTTTTCCCCGTTTTTCTTCCCTCTCTGGCCCAAGAGAGAAAGGAAATGGCAGACTCAACTTTTCTTTCAGTTTGTAGCCAGCCAATCGGGGATTTGCTTTTCAACTGGGTTCTGCTGCTCTGCCACAAGTGGATCACTAAAGGATCCGCATAACTGGTTATCTATATTTTATTTCCTTAAAGTACTTTAAATTACCTTACCGATTTACACCAAATAACAAAAAAACTGATGTTTCTGGACCAAGATCTATCTTTCTGCCAAACCTGGTATAAATTGTTCAGAGGTTGGGGCTGTAGTCTTGTTCAAAAGTTGTTAACTTCACATAGACATAAAATTGCGAAAAGGTTTTTTGGAACACCCCCTTTTTCTTGGTCCCTGCATGAAGTATCACCCCAAAACCTTCCAGACAGCAGCTAAATGAATTAGTGTACAGGTTTGGAAGGTTTGGAAATGTTTGTGAAGATTCGTTAAATTGTGCCAAAGATATTAGCAAAATAAAAAGTGCTTCATCTATAGGAAACGTTGTTGCTAAACAAGTTTTATATATATATTTATATATATATATATATATATAAATCTATATATATATATATATATATTATTTAGTTTTTTTCACTAAAAAAACAAAGCTAACGGGGACATCAAAGTTAGGTTCTGAATTTACTTGCACAAAACTATAGCATCCCTGTAACCTTTGTTTTTTTAAGTGAATTTCAATGTGTTTTATTTAAATTCCATTTCCTAACTATAATGTCCCGGTAACCTTTAGTTTTTTTCAGTGAATTTCAATGTTTTTTTTAACAGAAAGTAATTTTAAATACTATATGTTAATTCAACCACCGCCTTGCATGGCCTTTGGCCGTGCATGGCAGGGTTGGCCAAAGGGCCTAGCCAGTGGCTAGGCCCTGCGGCCAAACCCCCATAACCACCCAACCCCCACAACGTACAGCCTTTGGTCATGCACTGTGGGGTTTGGCAATATGGAGAGGTCTGGGGCCAGGCCCTGGGGCCAACTACCTATAACCACCCAATCCCATGCCATGCATGGCCTTTGGCGGGCAACTCCCAGTTAACTACCCATTACGGGATGGAAGAGAGAGAGAGAGAGAGAAAGTGAGAGACTGAGAAACAGAGACAGAATTAGAGATTCACATATATATATATATATATATATATATATATATATATATAAAGAGAGAGAGAGATATCAATGATATACTTAGAATAAGATATCTCCGGACAAATAGAAAAATAAAGTGTATTTGTCAAGTACAAAGTGTGAGATCACCTTTTGGTATGTGTCTTATATATTTGAAGTTGAAATGAAATAAAAGGAGGTAAATGACCACTGACATATCTAGACTGGAACCCTTAACTCTTGATGCAGGGGTCAGAGACCTTAACCTTTAGGACACAGGTGACTCCTTCCCATGATGTGTCAAGACATAACTACGACATTCAACCCAAAGATCATGATTGGAAAATGACATAAATGTTTCAACATTAGGAATGTTTAACATTCAAGTCACTTTATCTCTCTCTCTCTTCCATCCCGTAATGAGATGGAAGAGAGAGAAAGAGAAAGTGACAGGACTGTGGGGGGAGCCTTAAGGCCCTTGCAGTCCCAGCCAGTTCCCATCTCCTGCAGGAGCCCGCATTGCTACCGCAATTTAATTTAAAAGTGGGTGGTCATCTCCTCTCCACTCGTGGACATCACAAGTTTTTTCCCGCTCCACTTGGAGTAAGGAGTTCATCAAAAAGTCCACTAATGCTGTGTAGCTCAGTTTAACGTCTACATTTGAACATTGTTCAGACCTACAACCATGCACTAGCCTACTGGCAAGTACAAAAGTGAAGCCAGCACTCTATTCTTTACAGCTTCCTGTGGTATTTTGGAATGCTGAGAGCAATCGTAGATGAAAGGTGTATTCTTCCTAATGCACACTTCAGTGTGCACTCTTGACACAGTGCGCTTTCTGACTGCATGTAGGTGTGTGTGCATGTTCTGGTGCACAAAGCAGTGAGCACTCTACATTGGTGTGTGCGTGTTCTAATGCACACTGCAGTGGGAGTTCAGCGGCTCTCACTGCTTTAGGAATTCTGCGGGGGTGTAGATGGAATATGGTTGCTGTTGGTGCGAACTGTGGGCTGCAAGCTGAGCTCCATTCTGACAGCCTGCCACACCACCTCCGTGCTTTGTAAACTCACCTAAGCCTTACAGAGCATAGTACACACTAGTACACACTGTCATAGACAATCACCTGCAGCTTTACCGGGCATCAGATCCTGTACCAGGAAAGGAATAATGCACCTGCTGCAGAGCTGTCTGTATGCAGTCAGTGATCTGTGCATTTCAGTGCTACAATCATCACTCAGTTAATCAATAGCTCTCCTATTCAGGTCTGTTTCTGAACTGCTTTTATCTTTCTGAGCTCATTCAAGTATTACTGTTACGTAAGGTAATAGTGATAGCTGCCACAATAGGAAGTAAAGGAGTTTAATTCAAAAACACAAGGAAAATACGTTCATTTTGGAATACATTGGCCCTCATTCTGACCCTGGCGGTCGGTGATAAAGCGGCGGCCAAGCCGCCAACAGGCCGGCGGTCTAAAATATGCAATTCTGACCCTGGCGGGAACCGCCAACACAGCCCGCCAACTTAACACTCCGCCCGCCACAGCGGTACAAACAAACAGCCCGGCGGTTCCCGCCAACAGCCAGGCGGCAGACAATGTACCGCCCACCCTATTACGACCCACCAATCTGCCACCTTTTCCGGGGCGGGAGCACCGCCGATAAGAACACGGCGGAAACAGACTACGAACGGGAAAACGCTCACCTCTACGCACTCCACGCGAGATTCCGGCAGTATGGAACCAGAGTTGCAGGTCATCCCCGCACTCCTATTCCTGCTCATATACCAGGAGCACGCCCGGCGGCGCGGAAGACATCGGTGAGTACTGCACCTACGACACAGGGGAGGGAAAAGATTACCGGCACACACCCACCCACCCACACCCACTACAACACACACATCAATGCATTCCCACAGATCACTGTCACAACCCACAAACCACCCCCCTCCGAAATAATGCAAAGACCAAAAGAAGAGATCATAAACGGGCAGATATATTGAAATATGTACACCAGTAATCCCAATAAATAAATAAACTATGTACAAAATATATACAGCTACTAAATGTAGTCCAACCACTGTCCATGGATCACAGGGGTCCTGTGCAAAGGGGCAAGGCCCAGTCCCACGACAAGAACTCCACGGAGAGAACACTGCAGGGGCATCAGAAAGAAAATAGGACAGGCACCTCAGGGGGAAGGGAAGGGGGGGCACCTCAGCCACTTGAGTACACGACGCCAGATCCACGAGGGGACTCCATGACCACTGGCCCATCCTGGGGAGAGCAAAGCCACAGTCCAAACAGTCCATACAGTGGGTGGCCTGCCCACTGGGCCATCCTGGGGAGAGCAAAGCCACAGTCCAAACAGTCCATACAGTGGGTGGCCTGCCCACTGGACCATCCAGGGGAGAGCAAAGCCACAGTCCAAACAGTCCATACAGTGGGTGGCCTGCCCACTGGGCCATCCTGGGGAGAGCAAAGCCACAGTCCATACAGTCCATACAGTGGGTGGCCTGCCCACTGGGCCATCCTGGGGAGAGCAAAGCCACAGTCCAAACAGTCCATACAGTGGGTGGCCTGCCCACTGGGCCATCCTGGGGAGAGCAAAGCCACAGTCCATACAGTCCATACAGTGGGTGGCCTGCCCACTGGGCCATCCTGGGGAGAGCAAAGCCACAGTCCAAACAGTCCATACAGTGGGTGGCCTGCCCACTGGGCCATCCTGGGGAGAGCAAAGCCACAGTCCAAACAGTCCATACAGTGGGTGTCCTGCCCACTGGGCCATCCTGGGGAGAGCAAAGCCACAGTCCATACAGTCCATACAGTGGGTGGCCTGCCCACTGGGCCATCCTGGGGAGAGCAAAGCCACAGTCCAAACACTCCATACAGTGGGTGGCCTGCCCACTGGGCCATCCTGGGGAGAGCAAAGCCACAGTCCAAACAGTCCATACAGTGGGTGGCCTGCCCACTGGGCCATCCTGGGGAGAGCAAAGCCACAGTCCATACAGTCCATACAGTGGGTGGCCTGCCCACTGGGCCATCCTGGGGAGAGCAAAGCCACAGTCCAAACAGTCCATACAGTGGGTGGCCTGCCCACTGGGCCATCCTGGGGAGAGCAAAGCCACAGTCCAAACAGTCCATACAGTGGGTGGCCTGCCCACTGGGCCATCCTGGGGAGAGCAAAGCCACAGTCCATACAGTCCATACAGTGGGTGGCCTGCCCACTGGGCTATCCTGGGGAGAGCAAAGCCACAGTCCAAACAGTCCATACAGTGGGTGGCCTGCCCACTGGGCCATCCTGGGGAGAGCAAAGCCACAGTCCATACAGTCCATAACAGACCCCACTGCCACTGGAGGAGGCAAGTTGGCCAGAGGACATCCTGCAGCCCTGCCCGAGATAGATCCTGCCCTGCCACGTCTGCCAAAGGGCCAGCGGTTCTTGCCTTGAAGGGCCCAGTTCAGCGGTTCCTGAGACGGCGGGGCCCAGTTCAGCGGTTCTTGAGACGGCGGGGCCCAGCGGAGCGGTGCGTGAGACGGCGGGGCCCAGCGGAGCGGTTCTTGAGACGGCGGGGCCCAGCGGAGCGGTGCTTGAGACGGCGGGGCCCTGTTCAGCGGTCCTTGCCCTGAAGGGCCCAGTTAAGCGGTTCTTGAGACGGCGGGGCCCAGCGGAGCGGTGCGTGAGACGGCGGGGCCCAGCGGAGCGGTTCTTGAGACGGCGGGCCCAGCGGAGCGGTGCTTGAGACGGCGGGGCCCAGCGGAGCGGTGCTTGAGACGGCGGGGCCCAGTTCAGCGGTTCTTGAGACGGCGGGGCCCAGTTCAGCGGTCCTTGCCCTGAAGGGCCCAGTTCAGCGGTTCTTGAGACGGCGGGGCCCAGTTCAGCGCTCCTTGCCTTGAAGGGCCCAGTTCAGCGGTTCTTGAGACGGCGGGGCCCAGTTCAGCGGTCCTTGCCCTGAAGGGCCCAGTTCAGCGGTTCTTGAGACGGCGGGGCCCAGTTCAGCGGTCCTTGCCCTGAAGGGCCCAGTTCAGCGGTTCTTGAGACGGCGGGGCCCAGTTCAGCGCTCCTTGCCTTGAAGGGCCCAGTTCAGCGGTTCTTGAGACGGCGGGGCCCAGTTCAGCGGTCCTTGCCTTGAAGGGCCCAGTTCAGCGGTTCTTGAGACGGCGGCCGGTCTATGGCCAACTGCTAATTGCCTGGTGGTGCCCTCCTGGCAGCGGGGATGGTGCTCCTTCACTGCCCACCTGGGCTGTGGGTGGTGGGACCCTCCTGGCCAGCTGGGCTGGGTCCTCCCTGGGCAGCGGCTATGGGGGTGGTGGGCTCTCCCGGGGCAGCTGTGCCGGTTCCTCCCGGGGCAGCGGCTATGGGGGTTGTGGGCTCCTCCTGGGCAGCAGGCCTGCTGCCTGACCTCTCCGACTTGCTGCCCTTGCCCTCCTTAGTCGTGGGCCTGTGTCCCTTTCCTCCCTTTGGAGCTGTGGCTGGTGACTGTCTCTGGGTGGTGTCCGGGGGGGATGTAGAAGGCGGGCTCCTGCGGCGCCCCTTCCGCCTTCTGCTACTCTTCCCAGGGGGTGGGCTGGCTGTCCCCTTGCTGCTGGGCGAAGATCCAGACATGCGGGCTGGCGGGCTCCAATACCCCTGCACCCTTGTCAAGGGGGCTGCAGGGCTGGTGGTGGCTGAGGTGCTCTTCTTACCCCGACGAGAAGGAGGGGGGGGCTCAGGGTCAGGAAAGAAGTTAGTAGTGGCGAGGAAGAGCTTCTTGGGACAATGGAGAGTGGTAGGTACAGTGGGAATGGGAGTGGAGGGAGAGGATGTGGTTGTAGGTGAGTCACGTTTGCTGTCTTTGGGTGCAGGTGCAGGAGGGATAGGCTGTCGTGAGGTGGATGGCTGTTGGGTGGGTGGGTGGCTGCATTTGTGTGGTGTGGAAGAGGGGGTAACAGACACAGTGGGAGAGGACACAGGGAACGTGTAAATGGCAGTGGGGGTGGTGACTGCACGTGTGCGGACTGGAGTGGAGGGTGTGCTGGTGATGGAAACACTGGCTGATGGTGAGGTGAATGGAGGTGTGAATGTAGACGTCACAGGGAGGGAGGAGGGAGACGAGGAGGTGGGGGTCACAGAGGTGGTAGTGACTGTTGGCATGTCTGCATCGGAATGTTGCGTGTGTGAATGTCTGCGTGATCTGTGGTGCTTATGTTTGGATGAGCTTCTCTTGGGTGTTGAGGTGTGTGCAGGCTGGTCTGATGGTGTGGGTGGGACAGGCAGAGGAACAGGAGACTGGGAGGAGGGAGTTAGTAGAGGCAGGCAGGAGACAGGGACAATGGCTGCCGTCAGTGCTGAGGCCAGAGCCTGGAACGATCGCTGATGGGCAGCCTGACCCGAATGAATGCCCTCCAGGTACGCATTGCTGCGATGAACCTCCCTCTCCACCCCCTGGATGGCATTCAAAAGGGTAGTCTGCCCAACAATGAGCGTTCGGAGGAGGTCAATGACCTCCTCACTGAGGGCAGCGGGGGTAACAGGGGCAGGGCCTGAGGTGCCTGGGGCGAAGGAGATGCCCGGCTTCCTGGCAGAGCGGGCACGGGGCGAACGCTGAGGGGCTGCTGGGAGGGCGGAGATGGTGCGCTGGGTGGCGGCTGTACCTGTAATGGCGGGGGGCACGGATGGTGCCACCCCCGCAAGGGAGCCCCCTTCCGAGGACGTGTCCGTGTCGCTGCAGGGTCCAGTCGTCCCCGTCGTGGAGCTCCCCTCGCCCTCCGTCTCACTGGTCCAGTCTGACTCTGTGGCATGGCCCTCCTGGGCCATGTGAGATGCAGCTCCCTCCTGCCCCGATGCCACTTCTCCTCCGCCTGATGATGCTGATGCACACAAGCACAGAAAGACAAACAAAAAGGGGGGGGGGGAGAGAGAAATAAAGGGATATTGAGTACATGGATCTCCGGTACAGTTAGCGGACATGACAGACACAGATGCCCCCTGCACTAAGTTGCGCACTTGGGGTCCGCTACGCATTCCGTGGAACATGCCCTACACGCCTAGAGTTGACAACTGCACCCATGGATGACACGGCCCAGGGATGGCTGTACTGACAAACTACTGAGGGTGGTGGCTGGGGACACAGGGGCTTACGGGGGTGCCCAGCCTACAGATATCGCCCTGGCCTAGGGGGACCCCCAGCCCTCCTCCCCCAACCAGACACCTCCACTGCGCGACAACAGAGTAGATAATGCTTGTACTCACCCCCTTGTGTCTGCTGTGCTGCCCTCACGCGCCCATCCAATTCAGGGTAGGCCACCGCCAGGATCCGGAACATCAGGGGGCTCAGTTGACGGCAGGCACCCCGCCTACGTTGGGAGGCCATCCCCAGCAGAGACTCGGCGGTCTTCTTGGTCCCGCGGCGGATGTCCTCCCACCTCTTGCGGCAGTGGGTGCCCCGTCGATGGTGGACCCCCAGGGTCCGGACTTCCTTGGCGATGGCACGCCAAATCCCGATCTTCTCATGGGCGCGGACCTATGTGACACGTACAGGGAGGGAGAAATACCACGTTCAAGTTTGTCAGCATTTTCCTTTCCAGTGGCCCAACGCCCCCCATCCCCGCCAGGCCCCCCGCCATGCCCCCCGCCAGGCCCAACATGCCCCCCATCCCCGCCAGGCCCCCCGCCAGGACCCCCGCCTGGCCCAACATGCCCCCCATCCCCACCAGGCCCCCCGCCATGCCCCCCGCCAGACCCAACATGCCCCCATCCTCGCCAGGCCCCCCGCCATGCCCCCCGCCAGACCCAACATGCCCCCCATCCCCGCCAGGCCCCCCGCCATGCCCCCCGCCAGGCCCAACATGCCCCCATCCCTGCCAGGCCCCCCGCCAGGCCCAACATGCCCCCCATCCCCGCCAGGCCCCCCGCCATGCCCCCCGCCAGACCCAACATGCCCCCCATCCCCGCCAGGCCCCCCGCCATGCCCCCCGCCAGACCCAACATGCCCCCCATCCCCGCCAGGCCCCCCGCCATGCCCCCCGCCAGGCCCAACATGCCCCCCATCCCCGCCAGGCCCCCCGCCAGGCCCCCAAGCCAGCCCGTGGCCCCAAATCCAGATTGAATTAAACTCACTTGTTGGTCTGGAGGACCGTAGAGTAGCGCATACTGGGGGAGGACCCCATCCACAAGTTTCTCCAACTCCTCTCCAGTGAAGGCAGGGGCCCTTTCCCCAGGCGTAGCAGCCATTGTCCCTTCCAGACCGAGGTCACAGCAACACTTGCAGTATAGGTCCTCTCCTGTGAAAGTTCAAGTCGCAAGTGGATAAGTAGATAGAAAATGGCGGTCACGTCCGCGGCGGTGCGTACCGCGGCGGTGCGTCCCGCCACCGCCGGCGCCCTTCGCCATTGGCTCCTGAAACCCATAGGCTTCAATGTTAACCAATGCGGCTTGGCGCCGCGGTCTTGGCCCGCCGCCCGCCGCGGTGTGCCACGCCAGCGCATTGACCTCACATCCCATTGTCACACTTCACAGGTCAGGCAGCCGCCATTTCCAGGGCCCACATGGCTCAATTTCAACTGCGTCACACAGGCCTAGGCCTTGCATAGCCACTCAGACACGCCATTCACTGCATAGAGAATCGTTTACTGTGCTAGCTGTGAGTACGTACCTGTGGGTTGCTTGACTGTGTGCTCCATGTTGTCCTTCCTAGGCACCGTCCACTGGGTTGGGCGAGGAGACGGATGAATCCTCCCGTGTACCGACCGCTGGTGGACCTGTCGACAATGGAAGAACGCCACATTATCCTGACCTACCGTCTTAACCGTGCCACTATCCATGAACTGTGTGCCCAGCTGGAGCCCGACCTGATGTCCCCTATCCGCCAACCCACAGGGATTCCCCCTCTGGTGCAGGTCATGTCAGTACTCCATTTCTTGGCAAGTGGGTCATTTCAGACAACCGTGGGAATTGCTTCTAGGATGTCTCAGCCCATGTTTTCGAAGGTGTTATCCAGAGTGTTGTCTGCCCTGATGAAATCCGTGAGGAGCTACATCATTTTCCCTGAGGTGGGCGAATTGGCTACAGTGAAGGGTGATTTCTACGCCGTTGGACATATTCCCAACGTAATTGGTGCCATTGATGGGACCCATGTGGCTTTGGTTCCCCCAAGAGACAGGGAGCAGGTGTACAGGAACAGAAAAAATTACCAGTCAATGAACATCCAGGTGGTGTGTTTGGCTGACCAGTACATCTCGCATGTAAATGCCAAATTCCCGGGGTCAGTGCATGACGCCTACATCCTCAGGAATAGCAGCATCCCTTACGTGATGGAACAGCTACAGAGACACCGTGTATGGCTAGTGGGGGACTCTGGGTACCCCAACCTGTCGTGGCTACTGACCCCAGTAAGGAATCCCCGGACCAGGGCAGAGGAACGGTACAATGAGGCCCATGGGCGTACTAGGAGGGTGATCGAACGCACCTTTGGCCTCCTAAAGGCCAGGTTTAGGTGCCTGCATATGACAGGTGGATCCCTAATGTACTCACCTAAGAAGGTGTGTCACATCATCGTGGCCTGCTGCATGCTTCACAACCTGGCTTTGCGCCGCCAGGTGCCTTTCCTGCAGGAGGATGGTCGAGACGGTGGTGTTGTGGCAGCGGTGGAACCTGAGGAGAGTGACGAGGAGGAAGACGACGGGGCTGAAACAGACAACAGGGACAGAATCATTGAACAGTACTTCCAATAGGACACAGGTAACATTTCTAAGATAATTTAGTAAATGTTAACTACTCTCCTGCATCTCTGCTGCCTGTCTATTTGCCCCAGTGTATGATGACTGAGTTTTGGCTTTTCCCTCCCTATTTCAGATCTGGGGTCCCCACTACGAGTCCTGTGCTTCGTTTCCCCATGGACTACAGCTTTGTGGCAGCTGTTTGTTGACTTCACCATGTACAAGGACATATTTGCACTGTCATGTCAATTACAATATATTGAAATCACAGCCAGACTCCAGATATTTTGGTGCAAAATAGGTGTTTATTGAAGTGCTCAAAATGGGATGGGTGGTTTCAAGTGGGTGGGGGCTATGGTGAAGGAATGTCCATGGCAGAGTCCAGAGTAACAGTCACACAGGTGCATTGTCCAGAGGCCTGTGGAGAGATGGAGCATGGGCAGTTCAAGGATGGACAGGGTGACAATGTGGGACAGTGGGATGACATCAGGTGGTATCCATTGCTGGCGGGGGTCTTGACATCCTACTCTGTCTTCTTGCGAGATCTCAGGGCCCTCTTGCGGGGTGGTTCTTCTCCTGCAGGAGGTGGGGGTCTGGTGGGCTGCTGCTGTGCGGGGGCCTCCTGTCCACTAGCGCCGGCGGAGGTGGTTGGCTGTTCTTGGTCCAGGCTAGTTGCAGGGGCCCTTGGGTGTTGTTGAATGTCCGCCCTGGTGTTTACGAGGTCCTGCAGCAGCCCTACCATGGTAACCAGGGTGGTGTTGATGGCTCTGATGTCCTCCCTGTACCCCCGATAGTGTTCCTCCTGCAGTGCCTGGATCTCCTGGAACCGGGCCAGTACCGTCGCCATCGTCTCCTGGGAGCGGTTGTATGCTCCCATGATGGTGGTGAGGACCTCGTGGAGAGTGGGTTCCCTGGGCCTCTCCTCCCCCCCTGTCGCACAGCTGCCCTCCGAGTTCCCCTGTTTCCCTGGGCCTCTGCCCCCTGGCCCGTGTGCCCACTACCACTGCCCCCAGGTCCCTGTTGTTGTTGGGGTGGTGGGTTATCCTGGGTGCCCTGTAGTGGTAGACACACCGCAGATTGACGCGCCCTGGAGACAGAGGCATGGGCCCGCTGGGTGGGAGCTGTGCTGGTGTTCCCAGAGGGGTTAGGGTCTGTAGTGGCCTGGGTCTGTGTGAGGGGAACCGACTGTCCAGAGGTCCCCGATGGTCCGGGCTGGTCATCGGTGTCCAGGTCGACAGAGCTGCTGTCATCGCTGACGGCCTCTTGGGTGGGGGGTGTGGAGAATTCTGGCCCCTCCGCCGCGGTGTGTTGACGGTCGGGTCCTGCAGGGGTATAGAGGTATGGTTATAGTTTCAATGAGTGGCATATGGGTGTATCTGTGGGTTCTCGTGTCCCCAAGTGCTGGCATTCGTGTGTGGGGGCTTTGGTGAGGGTGGCTTGTGGGGGGGATGTGTATATGCATTGGGCATGCTTTGGTGATGGGTGTCCATGCTTAGTGGACGCATGCAGGCCTAGGTTTTGGGATGTGTGGGTTGTGATGGTGAGACATTGGCGGGGAATAGGTGTGCTGGGGGTGGGGGTGAGGATGGTGGTGGGGGTGAGGATGGTGGTGGGGGTGAGGGTGGGGGTGAGGATGGGGGTGGGGGTGAGGGTGGGGTTCGAGGATGGGGGTGAGGGTTGGGGTCTGATTTGGCATGCAGGTGGGGGGGAAGCAGTATTGAAGCTTCAACTTACCAGTATCCATTCCTCCGCCGACTCCTGCGAGGCCGTCAGGATGCAGGATGTTCAAGACTTCCTCCTCCCATGATGTGAATTGTGGGGGTTGAGGTGGGGGTCCTCCGCCAGTCTTCTGCACGGCGATGTTGTGCCTGGATACCATGGAACGCACCTTCCCCCGTAGGTCGTTCCATTGCTTCCTGATGTCTTCCCGATTTCTGGGGTGCTGTCCCACTGCGTTCACCCTGTCGACAATCCTCTGCCATAGCTCCGTCCTCCGGGCAATGCTGGTGTATTGTATCTGTGTGCCGAACAGCTGGGGCTCTACCCGAACGATTTCCTCCACCATGACCCTGAGTTCTTCGTCTGTGAAGCGGGGTTGTCTTTGGGGTGCCATGGGGTGGTGTGTATGATGTGTGGGGTGGAGTATGTGTATTTAAGTGAGTTGAGTGTGGTGGTGTGTGTTGTTTTGTGTGTGGATAGTGTGTGGGTGATGGTGTTGAGTGGCTGTGGCTGTTATTTTTTGGATGCTGGTGTCTCGCTCTTGCCTTCTTTACGAATTTTTTAGCGTAGGGGTTTTTGGGTGATGTGGGTGTGTGTTTTATATTGTATTGTGTGTGTGGGAGTGGTGTGTGTATGTGTATCAGGTGTGTGGGATTCAAATCGTCCAATGTGGCTGAGTTTTGTTCGTTTGTGTGTATTCTGACCGCGCCGGTGTGTCCCGCCAATGGAATACCGCGTTTGAATGACCGCCGCGTGGATTCGTGGGTCGTAATGGCATGGGCGTATTTCTGTTGGCGTGACGGTGGAGGTTTTGTCACCTCCACCTTTCCGCCGACCGCTGGTCTGGCGGTCTGTTGTGGCGGTCGGATTTTCGGAGGTTTGCCTTCTGCGGGTCAGAATGACCGTGGCGGGTTTCCGCGACCGCGGCGGGATTATGGAGGATTTCTGACCGGCGGTAGGCGCCTTTTACCGCCGAGGTCAGAATGACCACCATTGTGTTGTGTTTACATTGGTTAGTATGTAAAGGTGTTCTGTCTGTGTGAATGAATGTGTGGATATAACAGCTTTCCACCAATCTTAGTAGCAATATGTTTTAGAAGTGATATTGGGTTTGAAATGTTTCACTCAATGCTGTATACAACATATTTCTGGTGTTATTGATTCTCTTATACAGTAGCACATAGGGGGATGTAATGGCTCAACTGCATTCCTTAATGTTCTATATGGGATTGACACATGTTTTCTAAGGCTATTATGTGTGTGTGTGGTTGTGTGTTTATTGCTGATGCTTAGGTTCCACATACATCTGAGTACGCTGTACACTACCTGCATTCCTTTAACTTCACAACACCTCACCCCAGGGGCATAGCTACCTTTGGTGCAGGAGATGCAATGGACTGGTGGCCCAAACCCTGAGATGCCATTTAACCATAACAATTTCTGTATTTTACTACTCTGGCAGCAGTTCAAGGGGCCCTTTTCCTTGACTGCACCAGGGTCGACGGTATCAAGGCTTACAATACTGCCCGGTTACCCCTTCAGCCAGGCTTTTGAAGCTGTTCTTTCCCAGTACACACTCCGACATGCATTGTTCACCCATCACCAGCCTCCTCCTTCTGCATGGGTCCCCCAGTGATTCTGGGCCTGATTCTAACTTTGGAGGACGGTGTTAAACCGTCCCAAAAGTGGCGGATATACCACCTACCGTATTACGAGTTCCATAGGATATAATGGACTCGTAATACGGTCGGTGGTATATCCGCCACTTTTGGGACGGTTTAACACCGTCCTCCAAAGTTAGAATCAGGCCCTCTGTCTTTTCCTGCAGGCAGTCGTGCATTTAGTAATTGTCCCTGACAAAAATGCCATTAATCCAGTGTATGTCAGCAACAGAAGACTACGGAATCCTTCTTTAGAGACTTTGCAGATGAGTATGGTTTTTGTTTGATCAAAGCCTCTAGATTTCTTCAAAATACTTTTAGGTTAAACCACATGTGACTACCGCAGATCATGTGTGTGTAGCGTGCCCTTCATGCAGTTTGAAGTGCACGTGCACCCTCTGTTTGTGTCTTTATATAACCTTAGTCAACTTTCATGTACCACAGACCTGTCCCTCTCAGTTTATAAATTGTGCATTCCATTATAACCCAATCTGTTGCTGTGAGATGTTGACTGTCATGAATCTACGGGTGAGTGGAACTCTGCAAAATGCAATTAGTTGTTGTGAAACTCCGTAGAATTCCTTGGAGTACAACTCCGCGACTTCCACCCACCCCTACTTTAAATTGCAACTTCCTACTTGCGGGAGCAAAGTTTTCATCTGTTTCTCTGCATTCATATTTGCATGCATTGAAACAGATTAAAGCTCCGCTTTCTGCAAGCGGGAGCTGTTTGGCAGCAGAAAGCAGAGTTAAGTTTTCTTTTGCTTGGTGACAGCTGTCAGCTTTCCTATTTTATTTCAGTCCTGGGGAGGTGGTGGTCCCCAGAGCTACAGAGGGCCATGTACCTCCCATAATTAATATGATTTGTTCAGAGGAGTGGGGGGCCACACAGACCACACCTGCATTAATTAAAGGTGTTTTGCCCCGCGAACATATTTTTCAGTGCCCTGGGGAGGTGGCGGTCCCCCGGGGCTGTGGGGAGTCCGTGTGGGCCCCCGCACAATATTTCAAAGCTTTCCCCCAGGGAGGTGGAGGTCCCCAGGGTGAGGGGGCTACTGCGCAGGTAACCCCTCATGATTAAAAAGCAGTGACCTGAGGAGGTGGTGATCCCCGGGGCTTCAGTAAGCCATAGGATGGGGGCCTGTGTGCTCTCTCCCTTTTATCAGCCCCCAATGGCCCTGGAACCTGGTCCACCTGAGGGCAAAATAAAAGAAGAGCATTGCGCTTTTTTTTTCAAATCTCATGAACTTCTGCTGATCCATCTGTAGATTTTTTCTGATTTAAAAAAAAAAAGTTTTTCGCCCTGTATCATTGACAGCCATGGCCTGTTTCTCTTCTTTGGCACCGGATAGGATGCATGGAAGGTTTTGGATGGTGTTGGATTGATGAGGGTTCGGTACCATGCCGGGAGCTCACTGCTGTAAGTGGAAAGGGGAATCAGCACTAGTGGAGTGATATGTTTATATATATATATATATATATATATATATATATATATATATATATATATGTATTCAGAGAAACTGGTGCATTTTAATCGCACACCAAGGGCTGCACTTCATCCAAAACCAGCTGGTAAAATAATCAAAAAACCACTTTTTTAAGTAATTTCAAAGGCTGCTATTTATTGAAAAAGATTAAATGCAGGTAAATTAAACCAGCAAAGGTTGGTACAAAAAGCACAAAAAGAAAATCAGTAATGTGCCCACCATTAAAAAAACACACACGCTGTCCTAACCAACTGTCTACGCGTTTCGGCCGAAGCCTTCAACAGGACATTGGCAGACATTTTACACTCAGCTATTTAAACCATATAGTCCTTCTTTGTTGTTCACTGCATAGCTCAAGAGAAGTGCAAGCGGAGCAGCCATTTTGTAACGTAACAATTCTAATTTAGAAATAGAAAACTCCTAATCCTGTGCTTTCTTTAAATTCTTTAAAATTAAATAAAAGCTACAACTGTGACATTATGGCCCTCATTCTGACCTTGGCGGTCTTTTCGCAAGACCGCCGAGTTACCGCCGCGGCGAAGACCGCCGACCGCGGCGGTATGCTGCTGTGCGCATTCTGACCGCTGGGAGCGTTCCGCCGGAAAACCGCCAGCAGCCACACTGGCGGTCGGCGGGAAAGTGGAGACTGGTCAACCTCCACCGCCACGCCAGCAGAACACCGCCCACAGAATTACGACCCACATTTCTGTGTGGCGGTCTTCTGTTGGCGGTCTTCTGTTGGCGGTCACCTCCCCATGGCTCCTGTCACCTCCCGGAGGACCAACACACAAGGTAAGTTGATCGTCCGAGAGGGGAGGGGGGGGTGTTGTGTGATGTGTGCGTGCATGGGGGTGTGCGTGTGAGTGTGTAGAGGGGGTGTGTGAGTGCGTGCATGCGGGCGGGGAGTGCTGCTGTGCCTATGGGCAATGTGTGTAGTTCGGCGGGTGCGCATGTCGGCATGTATGTGTGCGGGTATGTGTCCCCGTTGTGTATGTGTGTGTGTAGGGGGTGTGTATATGTGCATGTTGGGGGTGTGTGCATGTCGGGGTGCGTGTATGTGCATGTCGGGGTGGGGGTGGGGAGGGGGTTCGTACCACCTCTGGGGGGTGGCAGGGGAGTGGAGGGTGTGGGGGGAGGACTCGGGGGGGCAGTGGGGGGTGGGGGAGACCCCTATCAGTGCCAGGGAAGAAATTCCCTGGCCCCGATAGTGCCTACCGCCATGGTTCGCATGGCGGTTCCCGAACGCCAGAAACCGCGGCGGTAAGCAGGGTCATGATACCGTTGGCGGTCTTGGGTCGACCGCCGGACAGGAGTGCGCAGACTCCAGCCCGTCGATCATGACCGCCGTGGCTGTCGGAGTGGGGAAGTGGCGGTCGGTCGCGGCGGTGACCGCCGCTGTCAGAATGCCATTTTTAATACCGCCGGTCTGTTCGCGGTCCGACCGCCGCCTCTCCGCCGACCGCCAAGGTCAGAATGAGGGCCTATATATTTCTTTCATATTGTAATACAATATCACAAATATGGTCTGGTCGCCTCTAAATACATGAAAATTAATTATGATCACAATCTATAATTGTTAAATACAAGGAGAGGAAATACCCCATGTATAATATTTTTTCTCTCTTTTTCAATCTTCCTTTTTCCTTTTTCCTTTTACTCTTAGTATCAACATATTAACCACTTTTTACCTAATGATTTTAAAAGCCTGACATATAAATAAATAAATAATTATATAAATATATAAATAAATGTACTATCAATTAGTTACAATACATTCAATCTATATACAAGCTATAAATAGATGACTAGATAAATAGAATAAATTCAATCAATTCTAAAAATGAAATACAGGTAAAAGTGATTTCAAAATAGAACAAATATATAAATAGATATTAATAACCATAGTTCATTAAATTGATCGTAATCCTCTAAATGTTAATATATTCTAAAAAGGAAAGGATTAATTAATAAATCCGTGTCATGGGCAAACCTATTATTAATTGGGAAATTGTAAATAAACCCAACAGATTCAGCAACAGGAGAGTATATATGCGCACCGCTATCCTCCCCAGGGACATATATAACAGTATAAAAATAAATAAATTAGATGAGTGTAACACCCTAAAGTGAATTGAAATATAAAAGAAAAAATAACAATATGCACTAAGTTTCAATCCGGAAACATAATATAATACACCAGTAAAGGATCCTAAGAAGCAATATTCTAAAAAAGTCATCAGTTGAATTTCATATTTTCTATTGGATAAAATTTGTGTAAAAAATGTATATCTGTATGAAGAGATCTAAAATCTCACAGATGAACATGAAGCTCTGCGTCCAAATTGTGACCCCAGGGGTGTTCTGTACCTAAAAGTAGAATAATTTTTGACTCAGTTTGTCTCAAATGCGCAGTTCTATTCCCTCCCCGGGGATGGGCCGCAATGGTTTTAACACCATAAAATGTTAAAGAGCTACAATTGCCTTCATGTACATCCCAAAAGTGTTTAGCTAAAGGATAAGATGGGTCATGATTCTTAATGGCTCTAAGATGTTGCAAGAACCTGACTTTCAGTTTATGAATAGTACTACCTACATATTTTTTGTGACAACCACATTCAATGACATATACAACATATTCAGTTTCGCATGTAATACGATCTGTTATGTCACAGATTTTCCCTTCAAAAGTGGTATATGTATGAGTATTTTGTGCATATAAACAGGATTTACAATGTCCACATTTCCAAAAGCCCAAACTTTTTTTAGCCAGCCAAGACATATTAGCTTTGGGACTCTGAAATAAGCTTCTGGTGAGATGGTTACCCAGTGATTGGGTTTTTCGATATGTGATATGTGGATGTGGACCTATACTGTCCTTAATGGCAGAATCATGTCTCAACACATGCCAATTTTTTTGTATGATGTTATTTAGATGTGAATGTTGGGAACTGAACTCTAAGAACAGTCTATAGATAGATAGATAGATAGATAGATAGATAGATAGATAGATAGATAGATAGATAGATAGATAGATAGAAAGATAGATAGAGGGTCATTACAACCCTGGCGGACGGTGTTAAAGCTGCGGAAATACCGCAAACAGGCCGGCGTAAACAAAAGGGAATTATGACCCTGGCGGAAACCGCCAACAAAGACAGCCACTTTAACACTCCGACCGCCATGGCGGTACAGACAAGCAGCGCGGCCGTTACCGCCAACAGACAGGCGGGAGACAATGTACCGCCCACACTATTACAACCCGCCAATCCGCCACCTTTTCCGGGGTGGATTCACCGTGGATAAAAACACGGCGGAAACAGCTTTTGCTATGGGAAAACGCTCACCTGAACATATCCCACGAGGAACGAGGAATCCATGGAGCCGGAATTACAAATACTCCCTGCCCTTGTCTTACTGCTCCTCTACGAACAACAGCTACATAGGCGCAGAAGACACCGGTGAGTACTGCACCTACGACACGGGGGGGAGGCAAAAGTTAGGGGGACAGCCACCAAACACCCCCACCATCGCATATCACAACATACACACCAATGCATTCACAAAAATAACAGTAACAACCCACAATCCCCCCGGAAGAATGAAAACACAATGCAAAGTACGGTCAAACATTATAATGTGCCAATATACATGTCATACAAAAATATACAGATATATATTAGAAAATCACTCATAATTATATACAATACGAGAAGTAGTGCAGATATGTACACAACAATGTCCGTGCACAAACAGTCCAAAAATGCATGGGCGAGGCCCACAAACGACACCTGACCACAATCGGAGAGAACACTGCCGGGGCATCAGATAGAAATAATACAGGCACCTCAGGGGGAAGGGAAGGGGGGGCACCTCAGCCAGATGAATGTGAAGCCAGATCCACGACGGGGCTCCATGCCCATTGATGTATCATAGGGAGTGCAAAGCCACAGTCTCTCAAGCCTATACAGTGGGTGGTTTGCCCACTGTGCCATCCTGGGGAGTGCAAAGCCACAGTCTCTCACGTCTATACAGTGGGTGGGTTGCCCACTGTGCCATCCTGGGGAGTGCACAGCCACAGTCTCTCAAGTCTATACAGTGGGTGGTTTGCCCACTGTGCCATCCTGGGGAGTGCAAAGCTATAGTCTCTCAAGTAGATGCAGTTCTCTACTGGTACTGGGTGGGACTGGTGCCCAGACTGGATGAGTCTCCATGTGAAAGTTCATGTCCTGTCACTGTCCCAGCTGCACATGGGATAAGGATGCCTGATGTGGTGGTCCATTCATTCCTACACGGTGCTTGCCCTGTTCAGCGGTCTTCATCATGGCGGGCTTTGCCCTGTTCAGCGGTGCTTTGCCATGGCGGTCTTTGCCTTGTTCAGTGGTGCTTTGCCATGGCGGTCTTTGCCCTGTTCAGCGGTGCTTTGCCATGGCGGTCTTTGCCCTGTTCAGCGGCGCTATGCCATGGCGGTTCTGGACTGTTCAGCAGTGCTTTGCCATGGCGGTCTTTGCCCTGTTCAGCGGTGCTTTGCCATGGCGGTTCTGGACTGTTCAGCGGTGGTTTGCCATGGCGGTCTTTGCCCTGTTCAGCGGTGCTTTGCCATGGCGGTCTTTGCCCCGTTCAGCAGTGCTTTGCCATGGCGGTCTTTGCCCTGTTCAGCGGTGCTTTGTCATGGCGGTCTTTGCCCTGTTCAGCGGTGCTTTGCCATGGCGGTTCTGGTACGGACATTGGTGTGTGGCATGACGTTCCTTACACTGGGCATTGGTGTGTGGCATGACGATCTCTACACTGAGCATTGGTGTGTGGCATGACGTTCCATCATTGCCCAGCGGGGCTGTGGCAGCCGGGGCCCTCCTGGGCTGTGACTCTGGCGGTGGTCTCTGGACCAGTGACGATACTTGGGCCCTCCTGGGCTGTGACTCTGGCGGTGGACTCAGGACCAGTGACGATACTTGGGCCCTCCTGGGCTGTGACTCTGGCGGTGGTCTCTGGACCAGTGATGATACTTGGGCCCTCCTGGGCTGTGACTCTGGCGGTGGACTCAGGACCAGTGACGAGACTTGGGCCCTCCTTGGCTGTGACTCTGGCGGTGGTCTCTGGACCAGTGACGATACTTGGGCCCTCCTGGGCTGTGACTATGGCGGTGGACTCAGCACCAGTGACGAGACTTGGGCCCTCCTGGGCTGTGACTCTGGCGGTGGTCTCTGGACCAGTGACGATACTTGGGCCCTCCTGGGCTGTGACTCTGGCGGTGGACTCAGGACCAGTGACAATACCTGGGCCCTCCTGGGCTGTGACTCTGGCGGTGGACTCAGGACCAGTGACGATACTTTGGCCCTCCTGGGCTGTGACTCTGGCGGTGGTCTCTGGACCAGTGACGATACTTGGGCCCTCCTGGGCTGTGACTATGGCGGTGGACTCAGGACCAGTGACGAGACTTGGGCCCTCCTGGGCTGTGACTCTCGCGGTGGACTCAGGACCAGTGACGATACTTGGGCCCTCCTGGGCTGTGACTCTGGCGGTGGACTCAGGACCAGTGACGAGACTTGGGCCCTCCTGGGCTGTGACTCTGGCGGTGGTCTCTGGACCAGTGACGATACTTGGGCCCTCTTGGGCTGTGACTATGGCGGTGGACTCAGGACCAGTGACAAGACTTGGGCCCTCCTGGGCTGTGACTCTGGCGGTGGTCTCTGGACCAGTGACGATAATTGGGCCCTCCTGGGCTGTGACTCTGGCGGTGGACTCTGGACCAGTGATGACGGTGCTGGCGGTTGTGTCTGGACCGCCGGAAATGATGGCGCACTTCTCCGCCGTGACACTCACAACAGGCTGGCAAGACTTCCTCTGGACCTTCCCCACCTTTGGTGGAGTCACAGCTGGCTCTCCAATCCCCTCCGAACCCAGGTCAGTTGTTGTCCCACCAGGAGTCTTAACACGGTCCCGTTGTCCACTTTCCAATTTTAGAGCCTTTACAGGGGGTGGGCTGCCAGTGCCTTGGCTCTGGGTCCTACTGCCTGCCCTAGTGGCCGGTGCACTCCACAGTCCCTGAACACGCACCACTGGTATTGGAGGCTTTTTGGCTGAGGCGCTACAACGGGACTGATGAATTGGAGAGGGGGTGGGGGCAAAAAGGTCAATTTTACACAGGGACAGTTTCTGACGAACACTGGGATGGGTAGCTGGAGGGGGTCTGGGAGTGGAGGAAGAGGAGGTGGTTGTAGGAGGTGTTACTTTAGCTGTTTTGGGTGCAGGTACAGGAGGCTGTCGTGAGGTGGATGGATGTTGGGTGAGTGATTGCCGGCGTTTGTGTACTTTGGGAGGGGGCGTCACAGACACACTGGGAGAGGACACAGGGGACGTGTAAATGGCAGTGGAGGTGGTGAGTGCAGGTGAGTGGCTCGTGGTGCTGGGTGTCCTGGTGCGATTCCTGGTGCCTGTAGATGTGGTGCATGCAGGTGTGTGTGTAGACGAGACTGGGAGGGAGGAGGGAGAAGAGGAGGAGGGGGACACAGTGGAGACAGTGGATGTTGCTGTGTCTGTATGGGTGTGATGCTTGTGTGAGTGCCTGTGGGATGTGTGGTGCCTATGTTTGCTTGAGCTACTTTTGGGTGTTGACTTGTGTGCATGCTGGTCTGTAGGTGTGCTTGGTATGGGCTGGGGTACAGGGGATTGGGTCTGGGTGGAGGAAGTTGGAGGGGGGAGGCTCGACACAGGGACAATGGCTGCCATCAGTGCTGAGGCCAGAGATTGCAGGGTTCGCTGAAGGACAGCCTGACCAGAATGAATGCCCTCCAGGAATGCATTACCGTGTTGTAACTCTCGTTCTACACCCTGGATGACATTCACAATGGTAGACTGCCCAACAGTGAGTGACCTGAGGAGGTCAATGGCCTCCTCACTGAGGGCAGCAGGGGTGACTGGGGCAGGGCCTGAGGTGCCTGGGGCGAGGGTGATGCCCACCCTCCTGGATGAGCGGGCACGGGGCGAATGCTGAGGGGCTGCTGGGAGGGCGGTGCTGGTAGGGGAGGTGGCGGCTGTACCTGTAGAAGTGGGGCGCACAGATGGTGCCGCCACTACAGGGGAGCGCCCATCGGAGGACGAGTCCGTGTCGCTGGTTGGTGATCCGGTGGCCGACATGAAGCTCCCCTCGCTCTCCGTACCACTGGTGCATTTAGAGTCCGTGGTGTGGCCCTCCATGGCCATGTGGGATGCAGCTCCCTCGTGCTCCGGTGCCACTGTACCTCCGCCTGTTGATGATGATGTACAAAAGGACAGGGAGAGCAGGAAAAGGGGGGGAGACAGAAGAACGAGAGTTTTAGTGCATGGTATTCCGCTACCGTTGGCGGACAAGACAGACGCAGCAGCCCCCTGCATTACGCCGTGCTCCTGCACTCTGCACACGCAATTTCTGGGTTATGGCCTACATGGCAATGGTGGACATCTGCGCACATGGATGCCACAGGGGCAAATATACCTCGACTTGGCACTCTGCTGAGGTGGGGTTGAGTGCCACATGGCCTACATTACGGAGGGGCCTTGCCTACCTAACTCGCACAGGCCTAGGGACACCCACAGCCCACCTCCCCCACCCAGACACCTCCACTGCACGCAAAGTCCGCAGAATGAGGTTGTACTCACCCCCTTGAGTCTGCTGTGATGTCCTCAAGCACCCATCCAACTCCGGGTAGGCCACCGCCAGGATCCGGAACATCAGGGGGGTCATGGTGCGACGGGCACCCCTCCCACGTTGGGAGGCCATCCCAGCTGAGCCTCCGCCGTCTTCTTGCTGCAGCGGCGAATGTCCTCCCATCTCTTCCGGCAGTGGGTGCCCCGTCTGTGGTGGGCCCCCAGGGTCCGGACCTCCTTGGCGATGGCACGCCAGATGTCCCTCTTCTGGTGGGCGCTGACCTACATGACATGCACAAGGGAAGAGGAACAGTCATTACCAACTGCACCGTAAATGTGAGTGGCCCCCTCCCTACTCTGGCCATGTGGCCCATTCATTCCCATGCATTAATGTTCAATCAACTCTGCCCACTTCCCTCTTCCACCCAGCCCTCTCCACCCAGGCCTAGCCCATACAACGTGCTCCCTGTGTACTAACCTGTTGGTCTGGAGGACCGTAGAGTAGCGTGTACTGGGGGAGGACCCCATCCACAAGTTTCTCCAACTCCTCCGGTGTGAAAGCAGGGGCCCTTTCCCCAGACGCAGCAGCCATTGTCGCTTCCAGACCGAGGTCACAGCAGCACTAGCAGTGTAGGTCCTCTCCTGTCGAAGGTCAGGTATCTAGTGAGTGAACAGATAGAAAATGGCGGTGACGTCCGCGGCGGTGACGTCCGCGGCGGTGCGCATCATCACCGCCGGCGCACCTGTTCATTGGCTCCTGGGACCCATGGGGTCCACTGTTAACCAATGCAGCATTGCGCCGCGGTCTACGACCGCCTACCGCGACGGTGTGCAACGCCAGCGCAGTTACCCCACAATCCCATTGTCCCAGTTTAGAGGTCAGGCAGCCGCCATTTCAGGGGCCCACATGGCTTAATTTACCTCTGCGTCACACATAGCTAGGCCTACACTCAACACACATACAGGAAGGGTTTTGTGAGTGGTGTAGTCTTGTGTGTAACTGTGGGTACATACCTGAAGAAATAGTGACTGGTTCTTCGCTGTAGTCCTTCGTAGGCACCGTCAGCTGGGACATAGGAGAAGATGGCGGAATCCTCCGGTGTACCGACCGCTGGTGGACCTGTTGACAATGGAAGAAAGACATATCATCGTCACCTACCGGTTTGACCGTGCCACTATCCAGGAACTATGTACCCAGTTGGAGCCAGACCTTATGTCACCGATCCGCCATCCGACTGGAATCCCCCCTGACGTGCAGGTGCTGTCAGTGCTCCATTTCCTTGCAAGTGGGTCTTTTCAGACAACAGTGGCTATGCCATCAGGGATGTCCCAGCCTATGTTTTCCAACGTGCTGTCCAGAGTGTTGTCTGCCCTGCTGAAACACGTAAGGAGATACATCATTTTCCCTCAGTTGGAGGATTTGCCTACAGTGAAAGGTGACTTCTATGCCCTTGGACATATCCCGAACGTCATAGGTGCCATTGATGGGACCCATGTATCTCTGGTCCCCCCCCCCCCACTGGAGTGAACAGGTGTACAGGAACAGGAAGAGTTATCATTCCATGAATGTCCAGATGGTCTGTTTGGCAGACCAGTACATCTCGCAGGTAAATGCTATGTTCCCTGGCTCAGTGCATGACGGCTACATCCTGCGGAATAGTAGCATCCCTGATATGATGGGTCAACTCCAGAGGCACCGTGTATGGCTATTGGGGGACTCTGGTTACCCCAACCTTTCCTGGATATTGACCCCAGTGAGGAATCCCAGGACCAGGGCAGAGGAACGGTACAATGATGCCCATGGGCGGACTAGGAGGGTGATCGAACGCACCTTCGGCCTCCTGAAAGCCAGGTTCAGGTGCCTCCATATGACAGGTGGATCTCTATTCTACTCACCGAAGAAGGTGTGCGACATCATCATCGCCTGCTTCTTGCTCCATAATTTGGCTTTGCGACGCCAGGTGCCTTTTCTGCAGGAGGATGAGACAGATGACGGTGTTGTAGCAGCTGTGGAGTCTGTGGAGCCTGTGGACAGTGATGAGGATGAAGCTGCGGAAGAAGAAAACGACAACAGGGAGTTAGTCATACAGCAATATTTCCAGTGACACACAGGTGAGAACATTTTCTGGTTTGACATTACATTAACTGTCACACGTCTACCTCTATCCTGTTTGTCTATTTCAATCACTATTTGTTAACTGAGTTGTACCATTCCATTATGGTTTCACAGGTGTGGTAACCTACGTGTCAACTGCTTGCATCCTTCAAGGGCTTGTGATGTGTGACATAGGTATGTTAGCCTTACAATGGTACAGCCATTATGACACTGTCATTGATAACACAAAGTACAAAATCATAGACTGACTCCAGATTGTTTTGTGTTTCAAGGGTGTTTATTTAAGTGCTCAAAAAATGAAGGGGGGTTGTAAATTGGTGATGGGTGATGGTGGAGGAATGTCCATGGCAGAGTCCAGTCTAATAGTCTCACAGGTGCACTGCCCATCTGGGCATAGGAAGTGGAGCTGGGGCAGTTCGAATATGGACAGGGTAACAAAGTGGGACAGTGGGAGGACAATCAGGGTGGTCTTATTTCTTGGTGGGGGTCTTGCCATCTTGCTCTGTCCTGTTCCTGGATCTCAGGGACCGCTTGCGTGGTTGTCCTTCTGCAGGGAGTGGGATGCTGGTGTGGTGGTCCTGTGGTGGGGCGTCCTGTCCACTAGCGCCTGCGGAGGTGGTGGGCAGTTCATCGTCCTGGCTAGTGTCAGGGGCCCCTTTGAGTGCCACGGTGTCCCTCAAGGTCTGCTGTATGTCCTTCAGCACCCCTACGATGGTGCCCAGGGCGGAGCTGATGGTTCTGAGCTCCTCCCTGAACCCCAAATACTGCTCCTCCTGCAGCCGCAGGGTCTCCTGCAACTTGTCCAGGACCGTCGCCATCGTCTCCTGGGAGTGGTGGTACGCTCCCATGATGGAGGAGAGGGCCTCGTGGAGAGTTGGTTCCCTTGGCCTGTCCTCCCTCTGTCGCACAGCAGCCCTCCCAGTTCCCCTATGTTCCTGTGCCTCCGTCCCCTGGACCATGTGCCCACTACCACTGCCCCCAGGTCCCTGTTGTTGTTGGGAGGGTGGGTTACCCTGGGTGCCCTGTAGTGGTGGACACACCTCTGATTGACCTGTCCTGGGTAGGGAGGTTTGGGCCCGCTGGGTGGGTGCTGTGCTGGTGTTACCAGGGGGTGGAAGGTTGGTGTTGGGCTGTGCCTGTGCAAGGGGAACTGACTGTCCTGAGGCCCACGATTGTCCGGGCTGGTCATCAAGATCCAGTAGGGCAGAGCTGCTCTCGTCACTGTGGGCCTCTTCTGGGGGTGGAGTGGTGTTGTCTGCACCCTCTGGTGTGGTGACGGTCCTTCGGGTTCCTGCAGGGGCATAAGAGCATGATTATTGCATGTGTGTGTGTAATGGTGTGCAATGGGTGCCTGTGCATGAACCCCAGTGCAAGCATTCCTGTGTGGGGGCTTGTGTGATGATGATTGGGGGGGTGTTCTGGGTATGTGTAGTGAGCATGCTTTGGTGAGGGGTGACCATGCTTAGTTGTGTCATGCAGGGCTTGGTGGTGGGATGGGTGGTTTGTGTTATGGGTACATTAGTGATGAGTTGAAGTGATAGGGGAGGGGGTGAGGGTGTGGGCGTGTGATAGCATGCAGGTAGGGTGGGGGATCTGATAGTTAAGATTTGACTTACCAGTGTCCCATCCTCCACCGACTCCTCCGAGGCCTTCAGGATGCAGGATGGTCAAGACTTGCTCCTCCTATGTTGTTAGTTGTGGGGGAGAAGGTGGGGGTCCGCCACCAGTCCGCTGTACCGTGATGTTGTGCCTGGAGACCGTGGAACGCACCTTCCCCCGTAGGTCGTTCCACCTCTTCCTGATGTCCTCCCGATTTCTTGGGTGCTGTCCCACTGCGTTGACTCTGTCGACTATTCTGCGCCATAACTCCGTCTTCCTGGCTATTGATGTGTGCTGTACCTGTGAGCCAAATAGCTGTGGCTCTACCCGTACGATTTCCTCCACCATGACCCTGAGCTCCTCCTCGGAGAAGCGGGGGTGTCTTTGGCGTGCCATGGGGTGGTGTGGGTGATGTGTGGGGTGGTGTATGTGTTGATGAGTGTGGTGAGTGTAGTGGTGTGTGGTGTTTTGTGCGTGGATGTTGTGTGGGTGATGGTGTTGTGTGCCTCTGTGTGATGGGGTTGTCAATTGCTGTGCTGTCTCTCTGGCCTTCTTTCACAATTTGTGGTCGTAGGGGTTTGTGGGTGATGTGGGTGTGTGTTTTATATTGGATTGGGTGTGTTGGAGTGTTGTTTGTATGCGTGTCAGATGTGTATATTTCAAATTGTCCAATGTGGCGGTGTTTTGGAGATGTGTGTGTATTTTGAGCGCAGCGGTGTGTACCGCCAATGGAATACCGCAGTTGAAAGACCGCCGCGTGGATTCGTGGGTCGTAATAGCATGGGCGTGTTTCTGTTGGCGTGGAGGTGGAGGATTTGTTTCCGCATGTTTATCGCTGACCTTTGGTGTGGCGGTGTTGTGTGGGTGTCTGAATTTCAGCGGATTCCGAGATGTGCGTCATAATAGCTGTGGCGGTCTACCGCGGCCGCGGCGGTGTTTTGGCGGTCTTCTGCACGGCGGTAAGCGACTTTTACCACCAATGTTGTAATGACCCCCATAGTCACTTAAAAAAGCAAAGTTTATAGGGACGGTATAGTTAGGCTCACACTTTAAATGTAACAAACCATAGAAATTCATCTGTTATGGTTAGAGTTATCTCAAGTGTCTGAGTGCTGTAATTTGTGGGGTAATCATGTCCTAAGGCAACTATAACTTGCACCATCACTGTGAACTGTTGATTACCCTACAAATTATGGCACACATGGAATCTTTAAAAACATCTTTGATAATATCAATGTAATATTTGCTGTAAAAAAAAAATACGAAAAAAACTGTGCATTGCGGGGGTGCGAGTTATAGTTACCTTAGAGCAGAAGTTAAAGTTAACTCTAACAGGTGAATTTCTGTGGTTTTGTTTGTTTAAAAAATGTGAGCCTAACTATAATGTCCCTGTAGGCTTTGGTTTTTTAAGTGAATCTATATATTCAATTGAGCAGCATGCCCGTAAACAGCACCTTGAGAACCTATGGGTGGTTAGCCGCGCTTTAGAAATTACTGATTGATTGATTGATATAAATGATAGATAGATAGATCGGTAGATCGATATATAGATACATAGATGGACAGACAGATAGTCTTTTTACTTATAACATATGGTGACACTATAACCATTGGAAGGTGTCTGTGTAGATGGACGTGTGGCGGATGGGGGTGAGAGCTTTGCTGATGGAGGTTGAACCTTTGTCAAAGGCATGGTGGGGCAGGGGTCTGTCAGAGATCTGGAATGGATGGTCTTAACCATTGCTGTAGTCCCTCTGTGGTGGTGAGGGTCCATGTTGTTCGACTCAACAGCAGAGAATGTTCCTTCTCTCACCTGGCGGCCAAAGCCTGGAACGATCTTACCCTGCACTTCAGGAATGCTGCATCACTCTGGGAATTCAGAAAAGGACTCAAGACATGTTTTTTCAAATGAACAGAGCATCGTGGACCACCTAGCAACTCCAGCCCCTTGAGACCCGTTTGGGTGATTTGTTGCACTTTAAATTCTAATTGATTGACTGTGTGATTGAATGATTGATTGATTGAATGGTTGCTCTGTGCTGCAGCCGCCATTAAGTAGTTCCTAGGAGGTAAGAGGAGGAGAGAGGCTGGTGATTGGGGCTGGGAGGCGTCCAGGAGTAGAAAAAAGCAGGAAGAGGTGTGTGTTGAGACATCAGTAAGGAGTGGTAGGGAGTGAACGAGGGGAAGTACAAAGGGAGGGAGAGAAAGACATTTAAACAGGGCTGAAAATAGGGCAAAAAGAGAAGAAAAAGAGGTGAAAGCAATGAAAAGTGCTGAACAAAATAAGATAAATACATATTACAAAGCAAAAAGCAAATACATTTGTGAAATAAATGAAAAGATGGGCATAAAATGATAAGAAGGCAGAACATATTACAATCTGTTTAGTACAAGTTAGATTTAAAAGAAGAAGTTGTTGTTCATAATGTGTATAAACATGCAGAGGTATTCTTTCTTTCCTGTAATTACATAAAGTAAAAATAAACATGTTATGATAAATATCTCTTTTCTACACATCACGTTCTTCAAGAAAACACAGCAGAATAAGGAAACACCATGTTTTGTTTCCCTTTTTGAATCTGCAGCTTTAAATATACTCAATGGGTCGGATTCACAAAGGTAAACTTAGAGCAAAAGCCGAAACTTAGACCAAAGTCTAACTTTACTATGAGTAAAGTTAGGCCTCTGGTCTAAGTTTAGACTTCTACTCTAAACTTAGACCAAAAGTCTAACTTTACTATGACTAAAGTTAGACTTAAAGTCTAAACTTGACATTTTGGTCTAAGTTTACCTTTGTGAATTGGGCCATTTGTTTAAACCTAAAGTCTAACGTTACTTGTACTAAAGTTAGACTTTAGGTCTAAACTTAGACTTTTGGTCTTCACTTAGACTTTTGGTCTAAGTTTATCTTTGTGAATCGGCACCTTGTCTTGCCTTTCTCCCTCAGTTGCTGGATCTGGCATAATGCATTTTAACATCAGAACTTATCTATGTTAACTTATTACAGTTGAGTGGCTAGGTCTGTTTTTATTATAGATAACTAGATGTGTCACAAGTTGCTTCTAGTAATGAAATTAGTGAGCCATTCATTTTCTGAAATCTAGTCTCTAGGTACTCATAGTGCTCTTTTTTTAGTCCCTGAACAGGATTGAATATATATATATATATATATATATATATATATATATATATATATATATATATATATATCATCAATGTTATTCATTATTGCCCTGATATTGTGATGAAGCATGTTAGGGCCCACACTGATTCTCCAGTTTAGATTGCACATTCTAGCTTGCCGTCTTTTTCTGATGGTGACTTTTTACATGTTTTTACACTTATGTCCTGAGACGACACTGTACATGCAGTACATTCCTTATAAACATTTCTGCATTGAAGTCTGTACACCCTGTGTTTAAAGCTAAGCACACAGAACACAACGCCCTTATATTGATAAAGTGTGATATGAACAGTGCTTTCCTGATGTAAACTGCCTCTGAGGTGCACTTCTGCTGGGAATATCCTGGAATGCGGTGCACTGTGACCGAAATGCAGCCCTGTAGACTCTGACCTCTATCCTGCAAAGAGCTATAGGCTGTACTACATCAGACCAGCTTTCTGGCATATCGTACCCAAGTATGGGAGGTTAGACTATCCAAATGGATCTGGCAAAGGTTACCCCACTCTGCTATCGATAGCATATATAGTCACATATAGGAGTGCCACAACATAGTAACATTATTGTGGTTGAATTGTTTATCTTTTTTATCATTCTCATAATGCTGGTGACCATGCGTTGTTTCATCTGACTATTAATCACAGTTCGTGCTTTCTATTCAAAAGAATACAATTGTTCAATAAATGTTTAAAAAGCCATTTTTGTATCTTTCTTGTGTCTTACCTTTGGCATGCAAAGTAAAAGCTAAAGGGTAGATCTGTTTCCACAATTACCCTGGGAATCAGAGTAGTCATGTTCGAGGCTGCCAATACCATCTTATACTCTGAAAAGGTTAGGGGTTCAGATTGGGCACTGTGAGCTGGGTAGGAATCGTGTCAGCATTTCCTGATAATATAGACGACCAAGTCCCTGTATCCGGACGTTTATGCTTACCTGATACACGGTCCTACTTAATTCGTGTGAACCACATAAAATAGATTTACTTTTGTCATGGAATATTTTGTCATGGTATTTTTTTAACCAAGCTCAATGTTTTTTTGTGTTGAGATCCGCTTGTGTGGCATACATATCACAGCTCAAAATTACGGCATGGTCAATTCGGCCTTTTTCAATTTCAAAGTCAATAGAACAGGTATCATACTACTTGTAATAATTGTTATCACAAATATTATTTGTGAAGCCCTTTAGACAAAAACATTCCTTATAAAGTTACTACTGTTATAATAAATATTTAATTATTCACCAGCTGTAAAAGGGAAAGCTGCTGTTAAGATAATGCATCACTCAATCATTTTGAAAGAAATGTTTATTTTCTTAAAGCTTCAGTTGGTGAATTAAATGGTAAATGGCTGGCAATACATCTTTAGCCAGTTATGATTTACACAGATGCTCTCTTCTCTGTGATAAAGTAAATACTTCGGCTGTTGGGAGGACTGGTTAAGGAGCTTTGAAAAAAAATAATTTGAAAGGATATTGTAGAGCATATAATGATTACAATCACTGCTAGCTTAGAGTAGCTGACGTTAATTTCTGAACTCACCACAATGTACCATTCCTTCTGTCCTTATTCTGCCATATAGCATTTTCCCCAACAATTAAACTCATAAATTGTCATCTACTCTGCTTCTAGGAGTCCAAGTACTTAATTTCTGTCTGCTAGATAAAACATGAAAAATAGACAATTGCACGACATTGGGAGCAAGCTAAAAGATTTTTCCTGCTGCTTTCTAAGAGAGATGCAAAAGTCAATGTTAGTGGTTTTTATAGTAATCAAATAATCCTATACCCTGTGGGCCTCTGCCCAGAGCACTCTAGATCACTTATTAATGTTGCTACCTGCAGAGCCTGAAGGAGTCTTCTGCCTCACTGCTGCTCTACAGCACCTAGATGCTCCTCTCTGCTATTTTACCTGTATGCAGGTGATGCCCATAGTCACATCATCTGCGGAGTAGTACAGGGAAGATGGTAAGTGTTTCTGAATGTCTGGACCACATCCAGGACTGGATGAAAACAGTCAAAGCAGAAACCTTGATCTTTGTTAAGGAGGGGCTGATCAATTTGTTTCCCACCTGGCAACTGAAAAGTCTAGGATTCATTTTCACCTTCACCTACCATATCAACTCCTGTCAATTTTATCAAGCTTCAACTTTTGCTCTTACAGTAAATCCTGCCTTTCCTCCAGACAAATCATAGACAAAAATTGATAAGACTATCTTGACCACTCACCTGGATCCTTGGCCCCCAAACAAAAACTATAGGTCTGACGTTGCCCGCGAGCCTTCTAGCAATTCTTTTGTTTTGTCATGTGTTTTCCACAACTGTGTGTGTTTTGGTATACACCCGGTGTTATCAATCTAAAAAAGACAAAAAATTGCTAAGACAAAAAAAAAAAACACACTACCATAGTACCCCTGGCACTGAAGAAAACTACTTTGTGTATGTATGGGTTCCTTGTCAAAAACTGCATGAAGAAAAGAGGAAAACAAAAAGGACAGAAAGAAAGAAAGAATAGGATAGCAGCAGTCAGAAAAGTAGAACACTCCAAAAGGAATTTAAAACAGCATCGGCAGGAGATGGTATCTGTAAAGATGGAATGTGCATGAAAAGCATCCTGCTATCACATTAGGCTGTAAATACAAAGGCAGCACTAAAGCGATTGGAAAGTATAAGCACGGAAGGGAACTGTAGTCACTCAAGTGAAGTTAACTAGTGGCTTAAGGCTGATCTACTGCCCCATGCTATATGCTGTAGTAGGCAGAAGCAACATGTGGATGACAAAACAACAGCCCGGTGGATGAAGAGGAGTGACTGAAAGCCCCAGTATGTATGTATATTATACATACTTTAGTAAAATCAAAAGATCTTGGCTAACGCCAGACCTAAGAAACCTACCATCAGACTGGTAGAACTAGGCACCCACACTGGACATAGACTTTGTAGGTGAGATCATTTTATGCCTGCACTCAAAGCCTCAGGTACGGAGGTAGATCCCTGAAATTAGAAATCCTAAACCGTGGGAGCCCTTGAGTCCACTGCTTTACTGGATTTAAAATGACCTATAATTGAAAATTGTTATTCAGCAAAGCTTTCGACTAAACATCAACCTCTTCCAAGGACAGTGACAAAAGAATGCAATTTTTTGGACCATTTCAGTGTAGTCGTTTACACAAAGCTAAGCAATACATTGCAATAAAAAGTAGTGCAAATAGCAAAGCCATAAATAAGAGATGAGAGAAGCCATATATTGTTTCATCACATAGCTTCAAACCTGTGTTTAAATATGCCAATGAGGCAATACAAATGAAACATTGCAAACACTGAAATACTTGATTGCTTCTTTTATGGGTTTTTTTCAGTTGATGACTCGCTATTCATCCAAGCGTTTTAAGATCTATTCCCACAGATACACTTCACTTACAATTCAATAAGAATTGCCTGGCAAATATTCTATAGTACAACTGTAGGAAAACATGCCATACATGTTTTCATCGTTTGGACCCTACATACCGTCATTGCTCTATCTTTTGGTGGCTATTGTAGATAAAGCCACGGGAACGGTCGAGAAAACCTAAAAAGTAACCGGATTGTTCCCGTGTTTATTGGATCTTGATTACAAGGATTAATGAGCGTGAGGCTGGAGTTTCAGTTGCAGCAGCAGAACAAGTCTCACTGCTGTGTGAACAGTTGTTTGTTGATTTAGTAGGCGTTATATTTTACAAGCCAGTTAATTCATCAATTTAAGACCGTACTGCAACATTGGAAAATCAATGTCGTGGAATGCTGCAGGTAAGGAGAATTACTGTTTATAAATTAGCTTATTTTCTTTGCTAAGTGGTTTCAGCAAAAAAATGCATTTAGCGAAGAAGTACAAAAATTGTGCTTAAGGAAACACAGGAAAAAGTGTGCAGGTAGTCAAACTAAATGTAGGTACTGTGCAGTAAAACCCCACCAGTACCATGCATTTACAAATTCATCCCCACAGAATCAGGAACAATCATGTAGAACTGTTTTTTCCAGGTCACAGTACATGGTATTCATTTTTCCATCTGAATTATTGCTACCATTTGCAGCCTTCTCAGGTGCCCCCCTTCACCCCCGCGACACAACCCCCCCCACTGTGTGGGCTCGATTCAGCAAAATATAAACGAATTCAGGGCGGTTGCTAAGTCATGACGGCCCATCCTGCTTTGATCAAAGTTGATCGTGCTATTGATGTGTCAGAAGAAGCCCTTAGTTAGAAATGCACCAGCAAATAGGATGTTCACTCATAATAGGGCAGGTAGTCTGTCATGGAGATAAAAGCTGAGCTTCTGTTGCCTGAGACTAAACGCAATTCGTTATATTAATTCCTTTGTATAACGTTTGGCCACAAACACTTTACTGCTCATTTATTTTTTATGTATCATAAATGACAGTGACATTAGGACAGCTCTTCTTCAGTGCACGATGCTACTTTTTTTGTACAATATTTAAGATATCTCTTGACCAGTCCCACCCCCTCATCTTTTTACTACATTAGTTCTGTAAATAAAACCTGTGTCGGTCATTTGTCATAAATTTCACTGGTTTATCTTGAGAAACATGGGACAATTGTGTGCTCTTTTGTTATTGCTCTGAATAGTGTGTTTCATCAACAGTAACATTACGCTCTTGCATGACTTTCCATTTTCTCATTGAGGTCCCCATATCTTTTGCTGTGGGCCTAAAATTTATTTTCTTGTCTGACTATTTTCATGCAGCAAATCTACTTCCAAGGGCAAGGTGTTGGTGCTATAGGGCAGGAATATCATGATTTTTGGTGCACAACAACAAATATGTGGCCATTCACAAGTATTTTCCTAAACCATTCCCACTGTGGAAAATGCCTGAAAGGGAATAAAGAGGTAACGTACCTGAAAGTGTTGACAAACGTATCTTTGTGCTGGCCCTTCTACAGTTGAAGAGTACAGATAAGGGAAGAAGAAGTTGAGGGTATATTCCCCCCTATTTCCACATGGCCTATGATTTTAGATTACATATTCTTCCTAGCAACCACAGCTGCAAGACTTGTTTAAGTTGTAGCAAGTGAGATTAACCTCTAGATCTATAACTTTTGAATGATACACGTTTTAAAAGTCAAGGACCAGATTTACCAAAGACTTCTGTTGTCCTTATTTCACGCAACACAAGTCCTTAGGCCACTAAGCTACGCAAAGGGCAATTTTCCCTGTCTTGCATGACTTTGTAAAGAAATGTAACACAACACACCACTTATGCTGTGGTACATTCCATAGTGATTGACATTCCATGAGCAGAGCATGCAAAGTCCTGTGCATCTACCCATGGAATGCACTTGTAGGTTGAGAGGGTGTGAGCCCTACTCAAGCAACAACCACAATCTGTTTCGGGGGCAACACAAAAGGTAACTAAATTCACTTGTGCTTTTAACCCTCTGGTAGCTTGGCACGAAGCAGTCAAGCTCAATTGAGAGTAAATGTGTAAAGTATTTATGAGCATTCCAACAATATTAAAGTGAAAACACAACACTACTTTAGAAAAAATAAAGTACATTTTAATAAATTATTTGCCACCAAAACTACAAAAATCCAATTAATAGAAATGCAGATAAGCAGTTTCAAGGATTTAGATAAAAATAGTGCTTGAAAGCATAAAGCGCCATCTGTGATTCTCTGATTCTGCCAGATCAGGACAAAATCGCAAGTACAGAACTACTGCAATGGAGAATGGGACAGATAAAAGAGAGCATGTTAGGCCCTCTTAGCAAAGTATTTTGAGTACTGGATGCCAAGTATTGTGATGTCTCGCTTTGAGGATGCGTTGTGCAGTGGTGCTTCAGAGGAGTGACTGGGCTGAGATGCAAGGTCCTGCATTGAGGATGCATCTGTGGTTCTGATACAAAGCTGCGAGTCAATGCATCACACTGCATTGGTTCTGCTTGGACCACAGCTACTTTGGAAGAGTTCTTACAGGTCCACATCAAAGAGGCCTGGACTGGGTTGCGCCACTTGGGAAATAAGACTCACAACAGACAGAGTGCAGGTGCTGGGTTCAAAGTGCTTGGAACCTTTTCTGTCCCAGAGGCTCTGACCAAGAGCCCACAAGAGGCCAGACAATGAGCCCTAGGAGTCACTCTGGTGGTCCTGGGATGAAGATGCAAGTCTAGTTCTTCTTACTCAGGCAGCATGGCAGCAGAGAAGGAGTGCAGTAGAGTAGCTGTCCTTCTTGCAGCAGAGGCAGCACAGCAGTCTTTCTGAGTCTTCCACAGGTCCAGATGTGCTCTGAAGAGGTGGCTTTGAGGTTCCACTATTTAACCTTTGTGCAAGCTTTGAAGTTGGAGACGTTTCTGGAAGGTTCCATCCCAAAAGGTATTTGGAATCACCTGCTTCCCCACCCTGGCCCCAGCGTGTCTAGGGGCACAAAGGACTGGTGTGAAACCCTTTACCAGTGTGCTGAGGTAGAGCATTTATGATGTGCAAGTGTGGTAGGTGACAGCTCCTCCCCGTCATCAAGTCAGTGATGGCCAATCCTGCAAATACTGAGTCCACCTTTGTTTCACTGTCTGGGAGAAATTCACAAAGACCAACTGTCAGCCAAACCCAGTCATTTGATCTAGGATATAGGCTGCAGGCACCAAATGGCTGGGGCAAGAAAATGCCAACTTTCTAAAGTTGCATTTTCTGAATTGTGACCTAAAACCCAGCTTTACCATTAAAGGTGGTCTTAAATTACAAGTCTTTAGAGACCAAACTCCCAGTCAAAAGTTATAATTTATCAAATGTATTAAAATAACTCAGTTTTATCCTATGAGAAAGACAGGTCTCCAAGTAGTCATTATGGCTCACTTACACATATTGATCTAGGTTTAAGAATAGCAGTATGTGTATGAGTGGTTATAACTGGTGCTTTGAATGCCAGTTGGGATCATATGCTTCAAGAATCAGGTGGCGTTATTTGTTAATTAAAGGTTGATTTTGACAAGTGATTTGTATTATAATATAACATAATTTGGTTAGACACTTTGGAAAAAAGGAATGACAATGACAGCTGAGGAGGCATGGGTTGAAACTATCATGGTTAGTTTCATCTGGATTATGGTTTGTTTTGTGAAGCAGTGTGAATGAGGATTTTTTGTGTATTTATTTCAATCACAATGATAGCCAGCATCTGGTTGCATTTGTTTGTATAACCTTTTTTTAAGAGTTCTGATGGATGACGAAACAGATGTAATTTGAATGGATTAATTTGGATGTCATGTAATAAAATAATGACTTCATCAGAGTTGAGAAAAATGTGTCAAAAACATCACACTGTTTATTGATCTAAATTTAGCTTGTTTAGAATGTGCCAAGATAGTATGGGTTAGCATTGGAATACTTAATGGATAACCAAGATTGCGCCTTGTTGGTATGGGTTGACAACAAAAAACTATTATGGTAGCTTAGGTTAAACTGCATTATTAGTACAAGACGGTAAGAATTGAATGGATGTTTGGTGACCATATGATATAGCATATTTTGTAGGGATTCACACTTTTAGGGTATTAGCAGTAAAAGATGTTGACATGTCAACCTTTGATATTATGTAGAGATAAGTGGTCCAAAAAGGAGACAGGTATGAAAAGTCAGAGATATGATTTTTCCTTTGCAATGATGTTTTTGGATATCATTTAATAATGTTTATTGCAATAATGTATGTACAAGAACTTTATTAACTTGTGAATATGCCATACGGAATATGTGAGATCATGAGAACAGACTGATCTTTGAAGGTTTTATCTAGGGAAGGCATTTTATTTGTATTATACAGGGGCCTGCTTTCAAATGCATTTTTGAGTTGGAATTGGATATATGGGATATTGTTTCAGACTGAGACTGTTGAATCAAAACAATCATTATTTTTCCAATCATGTGATTTCCTATGGTTTGTGAGTTCAATACTCTTCTCTTTAGGAATGTTTACTGAAATTTGATATGGATTTTGAGTTAGGAAACAATGCATTCTTGGTAAATGGATAAAAATTAGGATATGGATTGAATGAATGAAAATATATTTATAGAGCACAGTTGCTACTTCAAAAGAAGCTGACTGGCACTGACATAAGTCAGGTAGAACCAGTGAGTTCTTTCAGCTCTTGTCTGCTAAAATGGCAGTTGGGGATATTCAAAATGAGCCCGCCTTCAGCCTTTTGTACACGCTGAAGTTGAGACAGCAGATTTTGGGGAGCACCAAGATAAAGTATATTGGCATATTAGCACATGTTCCCTTGCAAATATCTAAGGGAAAATATTTAAGACAATCCTTAAGCATTTTAAGAACCCAAAGCAGGTAGCATCATTGGCCTTAACCTGGGGTTTGAAGGTGAGAGCTGTATTCATCAGAATCCCCTGATTCCTGAGCAATGTGGAGGGAGTGGGAGCTGACCCTAACTTAAAAGGCCAAAGTCGCAGCATATCAAGAGGGGAGGAAGAATCAAATATCAAAATTTCTGTTTTTTCAGAGTTAAGATGTCAACAGTTGCTATTCATTCATTGAGCAATGGACGTAAGATGACCCTGGAAATCCCCAATCGCTGTTTCATTAAGCTGATGAAAGGTTAGCATTATTGTCAGCACATGAGAAGAGGTTCATATCCCAACTTTGCACAACTGAGCCTAAATGGGCCAAATAAATGTTAAAAGGAGTTGGACTTAACGCTTGTTGGACTTAATGCTTGTTAGGGTGGTCACCCCTAACTTTTTGCCTGCCTACCTCTACTTTGTGGATACTATTTTTGCTGGTTTTTAGACTCTGGGCACTTTACCACTGCTAACCAGTACTAAAGAGCATGTGCTCTCTCCCTTTAAACATTGTATCATTGAATCATATCCGATTGGACCATTTAATTTATTTATATGCCCCTAGTAGAGTGCACTATGTGTGCCCAGGGCCTGTAGATTAAATGCTACTAGTGGGATGCAGCACTGATTGCGCCACCCACATAAGTGGCCCCTTAACCTTGTCTCAGGCCTGCCATTGCAAGGCCTGTGTGTGTAGTTTCACTGCCAATTCGACTTGGCATTCAAAAGTACTTGCCAAGCCTAAAACTCCCCTTTTTCTACATATATGACACCCCTATGGTATGCCCTAGGTAACCCATAGGGCCGGGTGCTGTGTAGGTAAAAGGCAGGACATGTACCTATGTAGTTTACGTGTCCTGGTAGTGTAAAACTCCTAAATTCATTTTTACACTACTGTGAGGCCTGCTCCCTTCATAGGCTAACATTGGGGCTACACTCATACATTGTTTGAGTGGTAGCTGCTGATCTGAGAGGAGTAGGAAGGTCATATTTAGTATGGCCAGAATGGTGATACAAAATCCTGCTGACTTTTGAAGTTGGATTTAATATTACTATTTTAGAAATTCCACTTTTAGAAAGTGAGCATTTCTCTGCACTTAAATCTTTCTGTGCCTTACAATCCACGTCTGGCTGGGTTTAGTTGACAGCTCCTTGTGCATTCACTCAGACACACCCCAAACACAGGATACTCAGCCTCACTTGCATACATCTGCATTTTGAATGGGTCTTCCTGGGCTGGGAGGGTGGAGAGACCGCTCTCACACAAAGGACTGCCACACCCCCTACTGGGACCCTGGCAGACAGGATTGAACTAAAAGGGGACGTGGTGCACTTCGAAGCCATTCTTTGAAGTCTCCCCCACTTCAAAGGCACATTTGGGTATATAAACAGGGCCTCTGCCCCTACCAACTCAGACACTTCATGGAGAAGAAACTTGTAACCAGGACCTGCATCCTGCCAGGAAGAACTGCCTGACTGCCCAAAGGACTCACCTGACTGCTTTCTGTGAAGGACTGCTGCGTTGCTGTTGCCCTGCTGCCTTGCTGCTCTCGGGTTGAGGTGAAGAAGTGCTCTCCAAGGGCTTGGCTAGAGCTTGCCTCCTGTTCCCTGAGGTCTCAGGACCAAAATGTCTTAATCTCTTCAAGAAGGACTCCTTATGTGGTGAAATTTGACGCACAGCCCATCAGAAACGACGCACAGCCTGCACAGCAGTGAAAATTTCACAGCACGCCAAACTGTAACAACGCAGCCCGACTTCGGAACGAGAAGATTGATGCAACACCAGTGTAGCGACCAGAAATTCGACACACGGCCCACTGGATTGATGCACAGCCGACCCGGAATGACGCAGCCCGACTTTCAGAGAGGAATTTACGCAGCGTCTTTTGTGCGTTAGAAAATTCTATGCAACGCCACCGGATCGACGCAGCTCCTGTTACTTCGTCCTGCCAGCACAGGAAATCCACGCACCATCCCCAGGGCAAACCCTGCAATCCGAAGTGGATCCATGACCGAGTGCCAGAATTCGACGCACAGCCGTCCCTGCGTGAAAACTAAACGACGCATCATCCATGTGCAGCCCGAGAAATTGAAGCACACCCCTTTATTTCCACGCATCTCATCCTCTGCAGTTCTTTGCGGAGATTTTTCACGCAAACCAGGTACTTTGTGCTTACAAGAGACTTTGGGCCTCATTCTGACCCTGGCCGGCGGCAGTAGCCGCCGGCATGGTGGGGCCCGCCAGAATACCGCTGCGGGTATTCTGGGTTTCCCGCTGGGCTGGCGGGTGACCGCCAGAAGGCCGCCCGCCAGCCCAGCGGGAAACACCCTTCCATGAGGATGCCGGCTCCGAATGGAGCCGGCGGAGTGGAAGGGGTGCGACGGGTGCAGTTGCACCCGTCGCGATTTCCAGTGTCTGCATGGCATGGGCACTGCAGGGGCCCTCCGGGGCCCCACGACACCCCATACCGCCATTCTCTTCCCGGCGGCCAAAACCGCCAGGAACAGGATGGCGGTATGGGGGTCGGAATCCCCATGGCGGTGCAGCAAGCTGCGCCGCCATGGAGGATTCCCCAGGGCAGTTTGAAACCGGCGGTACACCGCCGGTTTTCCGTTTCTGACCGCAGCTGTACCGCCGCGGTCAGAATGCCCATGGGAGCACCGCCAGCCTGTTGGCGGTGGTCCCGCGGTCGTTGGCCCTGGCGGTTTTTACTGCCAGGGTCAGAATGACCCCCTTTGTTTGCTTTTAAAAGACTTAAGACACTTTATATCAATTTTTAATGATATTTCAACATTTACTTATTGCATCTTTAATCGTTTTGACCTGCATTTATCCAAATAAATATTATATATTTTCTAAACACTGTGTGGTGTATTTTTGTGGTGCTATATGGTGTTATTATTTGATTTATTGCACAAATACTGTACACATTGCCTTCTAAGTTAAGCCTGGCTGCCAGAGCGTGGGCACATGATAATTTGGATTGTGTATGACTTACCCTGACTAGAGTGGGGTCCTTGCTTGGACAGGGGATAAACCTTACTGCCAACCAAAGACCCCATTTCTAACAATGCTGCTCCTTGAGCAACACCACAACTTATGCCCTAAACTGAGAGGTGAAGGGGGAGAGGAATGCGAACTGCTGTCTGTCAGCTGAATAGGACCAAAGCCATTTCAGAGAATGGCCTGGATTCTACATCAGATATCTCCACTGAACTGTACTCCTCTCTACTCTACTATATGAGACTTTGATGTGCTCTACTCCACTGTACAGTCAGCCACTCTACACAGCTGCTGCACAACATACTACTATACTCTGTACGAACTCCTCTCTAAAACACTTTACTACACTGTTTCCACTCTGCCCCCCCTAAATTTTACCGCACGGCAATCAGTTCCACTATGCACTACTCCTTTCTACGATATTTGAATATACAACACTCACCTTACTTTTACTGTATGACACTCCAAAGAACAATGGCGGTGATTCTAACCGCGGCGGGTGGCGTTCGCCGCCCGCCATGCGCTTACCGCCAAATGACCGCACCGCGGTCACAAGACCGCGGCGGCCATTCTGGCTTTCCCGCTGTGCTGGCGGGCGACCGCCAAAAGGCTGCCCGCCAGCACAGCGGGAAAGACCCAGCAACGATGAAGCCGGCTCCGAATGGAGCCGGCGGAGTTGCTGGAGTGCGACGGGTGCAGTAGCACCCGTCGCTAATTTCAGTGTCTGCTAGGCAGACACTGAAATTCCTTTTGGGGCCCTCTTACGGGGGCCCCTGCAGTGCCCATGCCAATGCCAATGGCATGGGCACTGCAGGGGCCCCCAGGGGCCCCGCGGCACCCCCTACCGCCATCCTGTTCCTGGCGGGAGACTCGCCAGGAACAGGATGGCGGTAGGGGGTGTCAGAATCCCCATGGCGGCGGAGCGCGCTCCGCCGCCATGGAGGATTCTCAAGGGCAGCGGGAAGTCGGAGGTACACCGCCGACTTTCCGTTTCTGGCCGCGGCTGAACCGCCGCGGTCAGAATGCCCAGCGGTGCACCGCCAGCCTCTTGGCGGTGCTACCGCGGTCATTCGCCCTGGCGGTTTTTACCGCCAGGGTTAGAATGACCACCAATGCCTTAATACATAACACTCAATAATACGATTTGAAACACATTTTTATTAAAAACATAGAAAACTTTGAAATTCCGTCAAAAAACAAAGATTACATATAGGTTTTAGTGAGAAAAAAATATTTATTTTTTACACACAAATCATTCCTAAACTATACAAATCTTACACATTCTACAGTTATCTGTTCAACTTTAATTTAAAATTTACCCACCACTTTCACATTGCTGTAAGTCACCCACCTATGTCAATCAATCCATCTATCTATCAGCATTTATAGTGTGGCTAATCACCCATGAGGGTATCCAGCCTCTGAGGTTATTGCTGCTATCGAAGAGTTCAGTTGAACAGCCAGGTCTTGAGTTCCTTTCATAATTCCAGGAGGAAAAAAGCAGAGGTCTGGAAGTACAGGGATCAATTGTTTTAGGAACTGTTGAGCAGGGTAGGAGAAGGATCATCCTCCATTCTTGCTTCGGGGGGACTCAGGGTGGGGTGTGCGAGGGAGAGGGAGGCAGAGTGTAGGTGTCTGTAGAGTTTGTGGAAGTTCAGGCAGTGGTTGAGGTAGGCTGGCTCTTGGTTGTGCAGGGTCTTGGAGATGTGGCTCTCTATCTTGAATCTGCATCTCTTCTGTATGGGGAGTCAGTGGCTTTTCTTGAGGTGAGGGGTGAAGTGGTTCTGTTTGGGGAGGTCGAGGATGAGTCTGGCCACAGAGTTCTGTGTGGTATGCAGTCTCCTCATGAGTTTAGTGGTGATTCCTGCGTAGAGTGTGTTGCTGTAGTCCAGGCAGCTGGTGACTAGAGCTTGTGTGACGGTGTGTCTGGTGTTGATGGGAAGCCATTTGAAAATGTATTGGAGCATGCAAAGAGTGATGAAGCAGGCAGATGTGACTGCGTTGATCTGGCTTTTCATGGTGAGTCTGTGGGAGTGGGAGAAGATCCTAGTTTCATTGGCTACCAGGAGTTATTCCACAGGGAGGTGTTGTTGCTGAAGACGAGCACTTCTGTCTTGTCTGTGTTGAGTTTCAAGCAGTTGTCTTTTATCCAGTTGGCAATGCTCATCATACACCTGTGGAAGTCTGCTCTTGTGGTGGTGTGGTGTTCTGAGAGGATGAGCTGTATGTTATCTGCATAGGATATGATGTTTAATCCAAGGAATCTGACGTTGTTGGTCAAGGGGGTCATGTAGCTATTGAATAGAGTGGGGCTAAGGGAGGAGCCTTGAGGAATGCTGCTGCTGATGTTCCTGGGTTGCGAGGAGAAACGTAGGTGAACAGACTCACTGGGTTCTTTTAGTAAGGAAAGAGGTGATCAACTTGAGGGTTTCTCCGTGGATTCAGGTGTGGTGAAGTCTTTTGCTGAGGTTGTGGTCTGATACAGTGGCGAATGCTGATGAAAAGTCGAGGAGGATCAGGGCTGTATTTTCTCCTGAGTTGAGGAGAGTTCTGATGTCAGCAATGTCACTGACTGTATCATGAGTGATGTAATATGTGAGGTCATAAGTATTGCATTGTGAGGGCATAAGTTATAGTTATCTCAGGTAACTACAACTGCTGAATTTCACTGGTTTTGTAAGAGTGAAATGTGAGCCTAACTGTAATATCCCTATAGACTTTGTTTTTTTCAGTTAATTTCTAAGTCTTTTTTAATTCTATTTTCTAACTCTAGGGTCCCAGGAATCTGTGTTCTTCTCAGTGTATTTCTAAGGTTTTTTAATGTTGTTTCATAACTATTACCTCCCTGTAACCTTTATTTTTTAAGTGAATGTCTAAGGAGTTTTTAATTTTATGACCTTACTGTAAGCACTAACCTGTGATAGTGAGGGTGTGAGTGAGTGCAGAAGTGTCTCAGTAGGTCTATGAATGGGTGTGGGAATGTCTGAGTGGGTCCGTCAGTTGATGTATGAGTGTCTGAGTACATCTGTGAGTGGGTGTGTGAGTCTGTGAGTGGATCTGTGAGTGGGTACAGAAGTCTCTGAGTGGGTCTGTGAGTGGGTGCGTGAGTCTGTGAGTGGATCTGTGAGTGGGTACAGAAGTCTCTGAGTGGGTCTGTAAGTGGGTGCGTGAGTCTCTGAGAGGGTCTGTGAGTGGGTGCATGAGTGTCTAAACGGGGTCTGTTAGTGGGTGCATGTTGGAGTATGTCTGTAAGTGGGTAAATGAGCCTCTGAGTACATCTGTGAGTGATTGCATGAGTTTCTGAGTGTGTCTGTGAGTGAGAGCATAAATCTCTGAGTGGGTCTGTGAGTGGGTGCGTAAGACTGAGTGGGTCTGTGAATGGGTGCACAAATCTTTAAATGGGTTTGTGAGTGGGTGCATGAATGCCTGAATGAGTGTCTGAGGGCATCTGTGAGTGGGTGTCTGCATGCGTGTGTCAGAAGCGGTGTGAGTGACTCACCAAAAAGGAACCTTGCCTGTCCTTTTATCCAACAAGAGTCCACGGTTTTTGCAAAACATATCTATCCAAGTGGAGTTCTTTCTGCCTCCTTGGGTGAATGTCCAGTACATATTTTACACTACAGATGTATTATGGAGCACAAGGAAATGTCACCAGTGACCTTGTGTGAGTTTTGGCAATATGATTGTTCCTGGTGCATCTTCATCTAGAAATATATGATAACATGAATCCTCCTGTAGAGAAGGCAAAGAGATAAATCTACACCAAGAAAGAGTCCTTCCTGTTTACTTTATGAAGCAGGTGCCTCTTTGTTTGGTGGAGATGTCCTCATGTTCCTTGGCATCAAGAACGCCTCACTAAAATTGGTGGGTAACACACTGGGGGGAGGGCGCTTGTTAAGCTCTCCATCATCCTGGCAAAAGACAAGAAGACCTTTGGATAATACTAAGATGGGAGAAGCCAAGAGGTGACGTCTCCAGATGATTCGCATAATCAAAGCAATTTAAAGGGAGAATCATGGACTCTAACCAGGAGAGGAAAAGAAAGACCCCACTCGTCACAGTCAAAAACAGATTGCACTCCAAAAGATCAATGATGCATTCTCCTCCACAAAGGCATTCAGATCATTTATAAATATGGAATAGTTGAGAAAACATACCTGCTTTGCCTTCGCCAAGGTCAGGAGTTAGGATCATTTGTCCTTTACAGAAGTGGAGCTTCAACAGGGGCACCTGTTTATATTTGAAATGCGTCCTGCTGAGTTTCAATTTCTGTAAAATGAGCATCATGGCCAGCACAGCCCAGGGGACCCCATCCCTTGAGGCTGGGCCAAATATTAATGGGGGAGTGGGCCACGCACCCCCCCTTCCTGGGCCAAATCCAGCCCAGGGGACACCATCTGTCAGGGTCTGGTCTTTATTTAATTTTGTATTTCATGGGGTGGGGCAGTGTAGCCCACTCCCTAGGCCAATTATCAGCTCCAGTGACCCCATCCCTCAGGTCCAGGCTTTACAATATATAGGGGGTCATTACAACCCTGACGGACGGTGTTAAAGGTGCGGTAATACCGCAAACAGGCCGGCAGACAAAAAAAAGGGAATCATGACCCTGGCGGAAACCGCCAACAAAGACAGCCACTTTAACACACCGCCCGCCACGGCGGTACAGACAAGCAGCGCAGCGGTCACCGGCAACAGATAGGCGGAAGACAATGTACCGCCCATAGTATCACAACCTACCAATCCGCCACCTTTTCAGGGGCGGATTCACCGTGGATAAAAACACGGCAGAAACAGTTACTGCAATGGGAAAACGCTCACCTGAACACATCCCACGAGGAAGGAGGACTCTATGGAGCCCGAATTACAAATCCTACCGGCCCTTGTATTCCTACTCATCTACGAAGAGCAACGCCGGCGCCGGCGAAGACAACGGTGAGTACTGCACCTACGACATAGGGAAGGGGGGAGGCAAAAGTTAGGGGGACACACACGAAACACCCCCACCCCCACCCCCACCCTCGCATATTACAACACACACACCAATGCATTCACAAAAATCACAGTAACAACCCACAACCCCCCCGGAAGAATGCAAAGACTAAATGAAATCAGTTCAAACATTGTAATGTATCAATATACATGTCTCGAAAATATACAGATATATTATTAAATCATTCAAAAGTATATACAGTACGAGAAGTAGTGCAGATATGCACATCTCAATGTCCGTGCACCACTAGTCCAAAAATGCATGGGCGAGGCCCACAAAAGATACCTGTTCACAAACGGAGAGAACTCTGCCGGGGCATCAGATCGAAATACTACAGGCACCTCAGGGGGAAGGGAAGGGGGGGCACCTCAGCCGGATGAGTGCAAAGCCAGATCCACGACGGGGCTCCATGCCCATTGAGGTATCCTGGGGAGTGCAAAGCCACAGTCTCTCAAGTCTCTACAGTGGGTGGCTTGCCCACTGTTACATCCTGGAGAGTGCAAAGCCACAGTCTCTCAAGTCTCTACAGTGGGTGGCTTGCACACTGTTACATCCTGGGGAGTGCAAAGCCACAGTCTCTCCAATCTCTACAATGGGTGGCTTGCCCACTACATCCTGGGGAGTGCAAAGCCACAGTCTCTCAAGTCTCTACAGTGGGTGGCTTGCTCACTGTTACATCCTGGGGCGTGCAAAGCCACAGTTTTGCAAGTAGATAACAGCCTCCACTGGTTCTGGAGGGGGACTGGTGCCCAGACTGGATTAGTCTCCCCGTGAAAGTTCCTGTCCCGTCACTGTCCCAGCTGCACATGGGATAACGATGCTTGAAGTGGCGTCCTTTTCATTTTTCCCCGGTGAATGCCCTGTTCAGCGGTGCTTTGCCAATGGCGGTGCATGCCCTGTTCAGCGGTGCTTTGCCATGGTTGTTCTGGACTGTTCAGCGGTGCTTTGCCATGGCGGTTCTGGACTGTTCAGCAGTGCTTTGCCATGGCGGTCTCTGGACTGTTCAGCGGTGCTTTGCCATGGCAGTCTCTGGACTGTTCAGAGGTGCTTTGCCATGGCGGTCTCTGGACTGTTCAGCGGTGCTTGCCCTGTTCAGCGGTGCATTGCCATGGCGGTCTCTGGACTGTTCAGCGGTGCTTGCCCTGTTCAGCGGTGCTTTGCCATGGCGGTCTCTAGACTGTTCAGCGGTGCTTGCCCTGTTCAGCAGTGCTTTGCCATGGCGGTCTCTGGACTGTTCAGCAGTGCTTTGCCATGGCGGTCTCTGGATTGTTCAGCGGTGCTTGTCCTGTTCAGCGATGCTTTGCCATGGCGGTCTCTGGACTGTTCAGCGGTGCTTGCCCTGTTCAGCGGTGCATTGCCATGGCGGTTCTGGACTGTTCAGCGGTGCTTTGCCATGGCGGTCTCTGGACTGTTCAGCGGTGCTTGCCCTGTTCAGCGGTGCTTTGCCATGGCGGTTCTGGACTGTTCAGCGGTGCTTTGCCATGGCGGTTCTGGACTGGGCATTGGTGTGTGGCATGACGTTCTCTGGACTGGGCATTGGTGTGTGGCATGACGTTCCCTCATTGCCCAGCGGGGCTGTGGCAGCCGGGGCCCTCCTGGGCACTGACTCTGGCGGTGGTCTCCTGACCAGTGACGATACTTGGGCCCTCCTGGGCACTGACTCCAGCGGTGGCGGTGGTCTCCTGACCAGTGACGATACTTGGGCCCTCCTGGGCACTGACTCCGGCGGTGGCGGTGGTCTCCTGACCAGTGACGATACTTGGGCCCTCCTGGGCACTGACTCCGGCGGTGGCTGTGGTCTCCTGACCAGTGACAATACTTGGGCCCTCCTGGGCAATGGCGGTGGCGGTGGTCTCCTGACCAGTGACGATACTTGGGCCCTCCTGGGCAATGACTCTGGCGGTGGTCTCCTGACCAGTGACAATACTTGGGTCCTCCTGGGCAATGGCGGTGGTCTCCTGACCAGTGACAATACTTGGGCCCTCCTGGGCAATGGCGGTGGTCTCCTGACCAGTGACGATACTTGGGCCCTCCTGGGCAATGGCGGTGGCGGTGGTCTCCTGACCAGTGACAATACTTGGGCCTTCCTGGGCAATGGCGGTGGCGGTGGTCTCCGGACCACTGACGATACTTGGGCCCTCTTGGGCAATGACTCTGGCGGTGGTCTCCGGACCAGTGACGATACTTGGGCCCTCCTGGGCAATGACTCTGGCGGTGGTCTCCGGACCAGTGACGACGGTGCTGGCGGTGGCGTCCCGACCATCGGGAAGGATGCCGCCCTTCTCCGCCATGATGCTCACACCAGGCTGTGCAGACTTCATGTGGCCCTTCCCCACCTTTGGAGGAGTCACAGCTGACTCTGCAATCCCCCTGGGACCCCTGTGAGTTGTTTTGCCTCCAGGAGTCTTCACAGGGTCCCGTCGGCCACTTTCAAATTTCAGAGCCTTTACAGGGGGTGGGCTGCCAGTGACTTGGCTCCGGGTCACACTGCCTGCCCTGGTGGCCGGTGCACTCCACACACCTTGAACAGGCACCATTGGTATTGGAGGCTTTTTGGCTGAGGCGCTACGACGGGACTGATGAATTGGAGGGGGGGGGCAAAAAGGTCAACTTTACAGAGGGACAGTTTCTGATGAACACTGGGATGGGTAGTTGGAGGGGGTCTGAGAGTGGAGGAAGAGGAGGTGGTTGTAGGAGGTGTCACTTTAGGTGTTTTGGATGCAGGTGCAGGTACTGGAGGCTGTTGTGAGGTGGATGGATGTTGGGTGTGTGGGTGCCCGCGTTTGTGTACTTTGGGAGGGGGCGTCACAGACACACTGGGAGAGGACACAGGGGACGTGTAAATGGGAGTGGAGGTGGTGAGTGCAGGTGAGCGGGGTGTGGTGCTGGGTGTTCTGTTGCGACTCCTGGTGCCTGTAGATGTAGTGCATGCAGGTGAGAGTGTAGACGACATTGGGAGGGAGGAGGCAGACGACGAGGATGGGGACACAGTGGAGGCAGTGGATGTTGCTGTGTCTGCATGTATGTGATGCTTGTGTGTGTGCCTGTGGGTTGTGTGGTGCCTATGTTTGCCTGAGCTTCCCTTGTGTGTTGACGTGTGTGCATGCTGGTCTGGAGGTGTGCTTGGGATGGGCTGGGGTACAGGGGATTGGGTCTGGGTGGAGGAGGTTGGAGGGGGGAGGATAGACACAGGGACAATGGCTGCCATCAGTGCTGAGGCCAGAGATTGCAGGGTTCGCTGAAGGACAGCCTGACTAGAATGAATGCCCTCCAGGAATGCATTACCGTGTTGCAACTCCCTTTCTACACCCTGGATGGCATTCACAATGGTAGACTGCCCAACAGTGAGTGACCTGAGGAGGTCAATGGCCTCCTCACTGAGGGCAGCAGGGGTGACTGGGGCAGGGCCTGAGGTGCCTGGGGCGAAGGTGATGCCCACCCTCCTGGGTGAGCGGGCACAGGGCGAATGCTGTGGGGCTGCTGGGAGGGCGGTGCTGGTAGGGGAGGTGGCGGCTGTACCTGTAGAAGTGGGGCGCACAGATGGTGCCGCCACCACAAGTGAGCTCCCATCAGCGGACGAGTCTGTGTCGCTGCTTGGTGATCCGGTGGCCAACGTGAAGCTCCCCTCGCCCTCCGTCCCACTGGTGCATTCTCAGTCCGTGGTGTGGCCCTCCATGGCCATGTGGGATGCAGCTCCCTCGTGCCCCGGTGCCACTGTACCTCTGCCTGAGGATGCTGATGCACAAAAGAACAGGGAGAGCACAAAGGGGGGGGGAGACAGAAGAAAGACAGGTTGAGTGCATGGCATACCGCTACCATTGGCGGACAATACAGACACAGCAGCCCCCTGCACTACGCCGTGTTCCTGGCCTCTAAATATGCAATTTCTGGGATCTGGCCTACATGGCTATGGTGGACATCTGCCCACATGGATGCCACAGGGGCATCTATACCTGTACTTGGCACTCTACTGCGGTGGGGTACATGGCCTGCATTACGGAGGGGCCTAGCCTACGGAACTCGCCCTGGCCTAGGTACACCCACAGGCCTCCTCCCCCACCCAGACCCCTACACTGCGCGCAAAGTCCGCAGAATGAGAGAGTACTCACCCCCTTGTGTCTGCTGTGATGCCCTCAAGCGCCCATCCAACTCAGCGTAGGCCACCGCCAGGATCCGGAACATCAGGGGGGTCATGGGGCGACGGGCACCCCTCCCACGTTGGGAGGCCATCCCCAGCTGAGCCTCCGCCGTCTTCTTGCTCCAGCGGCGAATGTCCTCCCATCTTTTCCGGCAGTGGGTGCCCCGTCTCTGGTGGACCCCCAGGGTCCGGATGTCCTTGGCGATGGCACGCCAAATGTCCTTCTTCTGGTGGGCGCTGACCTACATGACATGCACAAGGGAAGAAGCAAAGTCATTACCAACTGCACCGTCGATGTGAGTGCCCCCCCTCCCTACCCTAGCCATGTGGCACATTCATTCACATGCATTCATGTTCCCTGAACTCTGCCCCCTTCCCTCTTACAACCAGCCCTCCCCACCCAGGCCTAGCCCATACAACGTGCTACCTGTGTACTAACCTGTTGGTCTGGAGGACCGTAGAGTAGCGTGTACTGGGGGAGGACCCCGTCTACCAGTTTCTCCAACTCCTGAGCAGTGAAGGCAGGGGCCCTTTCCCCAGACGCAGCAGCCATCGTCGCTTCCAGACCGAGGTCACAGCAGCACTTGCAGTGTAGGTCCTCTCCTGTCGAAGATCAGGTATCTAGTGATTGAACAGATAGAAAATGGCGATGACGTCCGCGGCGGTGCGTATAATCACCGCCGGCGCACTTGTTCATTGGCTCCTGGGACCCATAGGGTCCAATGTTAACCAATGCAGCATTGCGCCGCGGTCTACGACCGCCTACCGTGACATTGTGCAACGGCAACACAGTTACCCCACAATCCCATTGTCCCAGTTTAGAGGTCAGGCAGCCGCCATTTCAGGGGCCCACATGGCTTCATTTACTTCTGCGTCACACATAGCTAGGCCTACACTCAAAACACATACAGGAAGGGTTTTGTGTTTGGTGTCGTCTGCTGTGTAACTGTGGGTACATACCTGGAAAAAAATTGACTCGATCGTCGCTGTTGTCCTTCGTAGGCACCGTCAGCTGGGACATGTGAGGAGATGGCGGAATCCTCTGGTGTACCGACCGCTGATGGACCTGTTGACAATGGAGGAGCGACATTTAATCGTCACCTACAGGTTTGACGGTGCCACTATCCAGGAACTATGTACCCAGTTGGAGCCAGACCTGATGTCACTAATCCACCATCCCACTGGAATCCCCCCTGACGTGCAGGTGCTGTCAGTGCTCCTTTCCTTGCAAGTGGGTCTTTTCAGACAACAGTGGCCATGGCATCTGGGATGTCCCAGCCTATGTTTTCAAACGTGCTTTCCAGAGTGATGTCTGCCCTGCTGAAACACGTAAGGAGATACATCATTTTCCCTGAGGTGGAAGATTTGGCTACAGTGAAAGGTGACTTCTATGCCCTTGGACATATCCCCAACATCATAGGTGCTATTGATGGGACCCATGTAGCTCAGGTCCCCCCCACAGGAGTGAACAGGTGTACAGGAACAGGAAGAGTTATCATTCTATGAATGTACAGATGGTATGTTTGGCCGACCAATACATCTCCCAGGTTAATGCTATGTTCCCTGGCTCAGTGCATGACGCCTACATCCTGCGGAATAGCAGCATCCCTGATATGATGGGTCAACTCCAGAGGCACTGTGTGTGGCTATTAGGGGACTCTGGTTACCCCAACCTGTCCTGGCTATTGACCCCAGTGAGGAATCCCAGGACCAGGGCAGAGGAACGCTACAATGAGGCCCATGGGCAGACTAGGAGGGTGATCGAACGCACATTCGGACTCCTTAAGGCCAGGTTCAGGTGCCTCCATATGACAGGTGGTTCCCTATTCTACTCACCGAAGAAGGTGTGCCAGATCATCATTGCCTGCTCGATGCTTCACAATCTTGCTTTGCGACGCCAGGTGCCTTTTCTGCAGGAGGATGGTCCAGATGACGGTGTTGTGGCAGCTGTGGAGCCTGTGGACAGTGATGAGGAGGAAGCTGAGGAAGAAGACAACGACAACAGGGAGTCAGTCATACAGCAATATTTCCAGTGACACACAGGTGAGAACATTTTCATTTTTACCATTACATTCACTGTCACACGTCTTCCTCTCTCCTGTGTGTAATTTCATGGGATTATTTGGTAACTGAGTTGTTTCTTTCCATTACGGTTTCACAGGTGTGGTTACCAATGTGTGTCATCTGCATGCACCCTCAAGGACTTGTGATGTGTGACATTGGTATGTTGCCTTTACAACTAGAAACGCTTTTTGACACTGTCATTGATAATACATTTTACCAAATCATAGACTGACTCCAGATTGTTTTGTGGTTCAAGGGTGTTTATTTAAGTGCTCAAAAATGGAGGGGGGTTGTAAAATGGTGATGGGTGATGGTGGAGGAATGTCCATGGCAGAGTCCAGTCTATTAGTCTCACAGGTGCACTGCCCATATGGGCATAGGAAGTGGAGGTGGGGCAGTTTAAGTATGGACAGGGTAACAAAATGGGACAGTGGGAGGACAATCAGGGTGGTCTCATTTCCTGGCGGGGGTCTTGCCATCTTGCTCTGTCCTGTTCCTGGATCTCAGGGACCAATTGCGTGGTGGTTGTCCATCTGCAGGGGGTGGGGTGCTGGTGTGGTGGTCCTGTGGCGGGGCGTCCTGTCCACTAGCGCCGGCAGAGGTGGTGGGCAGTTCATCGTCCATGCTAGTGTCAGGGGCCCCTTGTAGTGCCACGGTGTCCCTCAAGGTCTGCTGTATGTCCTTCAGCACCCCTAGGATGGTGCCCAAGGTGGAGCTGATGGTCCTGAGCTCCTCCCTGAACCCCAAATACTGGTCCTCCTGCAGGCGCTGGGTCTCCTGAAACTTGACCAGGACCGTCGCCATCGTCTCCTGGGAGTGGTGGTATGCTCCCATGATGGAGGATAGGGCCTCGTGGAGAGTGGGTTCCCTTGGCCTGTCTGCCCCCTGTCGCACAGCAGCCCTCCCAGTTCCCCTGTGTTCCTGTGCCTCCGTCCCCTGGACCATGTGCCCACTACCAGTGCCCCCAGGTCCCTGTTGTTGTTGGGGTGGTGGGTTCTCCTGGGTTCCCTGTAGTGGTGGACACACAGCTGATTGACCTGTCCTGGGTACGGAGGTTTGGGCCCGCTGGGTGGGTGCTGTACTGGTGTTACCAGAGGGTGGAAGGTCAGTGTTGGGCTGTGCCTGTGCAAGGGGAACAGACTGTCCTGAGGCCCACGATGGTCCGGGCTGGTCATCAGGATCCAGTAGGGCAGAGCTGCTATCGCGATTGTGGGCCTCTTCTGTGGGTGGAGTGGAGATGTCTGGACCCTCCGTTGTAGTGACGGTCCTTCGTGATCCTGCAGGGGCATAAGAGCATGATTATTGCATCTGTGTGTGTCATGGTGTGCAATGGGTGGATCACCGTGTACACCAGTGCAAGCATTCCTGTGGGGGGGCTTGTGTGATGATGGTTGGGGGCGTGTTCTGGGTATGTGCAGTGAGCATGCTTTAGTGCTGGGTGTCCATGCTTAGTTGTGTCATGCAGGGCTTGGTGTTGGGATGTGTGGTTTGTGTTATTAGTACATTAGTGAGGAGTTTGAGTGATAGGGGAGGGTGTGAGGGTGGGGGTGTGTGATAGCATGCAGGTAGGGTGGGGGTATGATAGTTAAGATTTGACTTACCAGTGTCCATTCCTCCACCGACTCCTCCATGGCCCTCTAGATGCATGATGGTCAAGACTTGCTCCTCCCATGTTGTTAGTTGTGGGGGAGGAGGTGGGGGTCCGCCGCCAGTCCGCTGAACCGCGATGTTGTGCCTGGAGACCGTTGAACGCACCTTCCCCCGAAGGTCGTTCCACCTCTTCCTGATGTCCTCCCGATTTCTTGGGTGCTGTCCCACAGCGTTGACCCTATCCACTATTCTGTGCCATAGCTCCATCTTCCTGGCCATGGATGTGTGCTGCACCTGTGAGCCAAATAGCTGTGGCTCTACCCGGACGATTTCCTCCACCATCACCCTGAGCTCCTCCTCGGAAAAGCGGGGGTGTCTTTGGCGTGACATGGGGTGGTGTGTGTGATGTGTGTGGTGATGTGTAGTGGTGTGTGGTGTTTTGTGCGTGGATGTTGTATGGGTGATGGTGTTCTGTGCCTCTGTGTGGTGGGGTTGTCTATGCTGTGCTGTCTCTCTGGCCTTCGGCAAAATATTTGGTCGTAGGGGTTTGTGGGTGATGTGGGTGTGTGTTTTATATTGTGTTGGGTGTGTGGGAGTGGTGTTTGTATGTGTATCAGGTGTGTGTATTTGGAATTGTCCAATCTGGCGGTGTTTTGGAGATGTGTGTGTATTTTGAGCGCAGTGGTGTGTACCGCCAATGGAATACCGCAGTTGAAAGACCGCCGCATGGATTCATGGGTCGTAATAGCATGGGCGTGTTTCTGTTGGCGTGGAGGTGGAGGATTTGTTTTCGCCAGTTTAACACTGACCTTTGGTGTGGCGGAGTTGTGTGGGTGTCTGAATTTCAGCGGTTTCCGAAATGTGGGTCATAATAGCTGTGGCGGAATTCCGCTGCCGCGGCGGTGTATTGGCGGTCTTCTGCACGGCGGTAAGCGGCTTTTACCGCCAATGTTATAATGACCCCCATAATGTTTTAAAGGGGGAGGGGGTGCCACGTGCCCCCACTCCCGGGGCCGATATCGGCCCCAGGGACACCATTCCCTGGGTCCCAGCCTTAACATGTATATAACATTTTTTGATGGGGATGGGGGTGCACAGCCCCTTCCAGGCTGTATTTGGCCCCTGGGACCCGATCCCCCAGGGCCTGTCCAAGTCTCTTGGGTGCCCTTTGGCACCCTGTGTGTATGATTGGGATCGAGAAGGGGAACCTAAAGGCCGCTGCAGTCCCATCTGGCTCCGCGACTCCTGCAGAAGGCAGCACAGCTACTGCACACAGGGTGCTGCTAAACATGCAGCTCAACAGGGAGCTGATAAACATACATAAACAACACAGGTTTACCTTAATGACAAAATAACCTTAATTTCACTAACGCATTTAACATCAGACATTCAATAACTACTACACAAATTATTATCAACAATATCTGAACTAATGATATAGCATACAGTTAGTCATTAACAGTTGAAGAAAATCAATCCTTGGTTAATTTGATTATAAGGCACGGACATACTAACTAACCCCCTAATTCGATGTGCATGTTGGGCTTCATGCAAAAAGCAAAAGTCGGACAAAAGTTAATTTGGAAAATAAAACATCTAGTTATGGCTCTAACAAAATATAGTGGTTGGTACCTAGAAAAGAAAGACAACATCTGCAACAGGAAATAGCATTACATCTCATTATACATCTCCTTAATGGGTCAGCAAGCAGAGACTTCTTCGTCAGCTGGACATCTGTCTTGTCAGCATTCGCAGTAAGGGGAACGGAAGGGGATTGGCTCAGCCACAATGGGCTCTAAGTTAGCTGAACCAAATCAAAGGGGCATCAAGTAATGTCTCTAGAAAGAGCATTTAAGTCTGATCTGGCCTCTCTGCATCAGCGCCTCCTTCTCTCCTGAACTCTTTGATCTAAAATCTTCTTCTCATCTTTATTCTTGCCAACAGTAGTCCAGGTATAATAGAAGTGCACAAAGTATTTTCTCACGTTGTCATTGGTCAGAATATCAGCTGTTCACAATTGAACCAATAGTTATTCATTCTCAAATGTGTGATATAGTTAGACAGTCTTTCACATGTCCTTGATTGGCTCCTCATCTCCTGTTCCTATCACCAGTTCTGTTAGGTAACTTTTTAGTTGCAATTCATACTTTTGTCAGTGAGTCCTTTGTTAAGTCCTGAGAACATTCACTTCTCACGCACCAATGCCACATAAGTAACCTAAAAGGTTACACTAGACTACAGAGGACAAGTCTCATGAGAAAGTTTAGACATCATCTAATAAATATTGCAGCATTACAATTATTTGGTCAACACTGTGTGTACAAAGGACAAATGAACTTTAAACTTTTCTGCATCAGAAAAACAATTTTGAACATTTATTTATGCTACGAAACTTAGCATGAGTCTTAGGGGGTCATTATGACCCTGGTGGTCACTAGACTGCCAGGGTCACGGTAACAGTCGGACCGCCGCAAAAGTGGCGGTCTGGCCGCAACATTATGACCATGGTGGAGCGGCTGCAGTCAACCTGCCGACACCGCCAGCCCAAGAAGCGCTGCCCTTGGGATTACGATTCCCCATCTGCCAGCCTGTCCATGGTGGTAAACACTGCCATGGAAAGGCAGGTGGTATGGGGGACTCGGGAGACCCTAGGAGCCCATGCAGTGCACATGCACTTGGCATAGGCACTGCAGAGGCCTTCATGTACAGCCCCATCACGCATTCCACTGCCTGAATTACGGGCAGTGGAATGTGCGACGAGTGCTGCTGCATCCTCTGCCTCTGTTTCTTTGTTTCTGCCCGCCAGCCCAGCGGGCAAGCCATAATAGGGCCAGTGAAATTTTGGCCGCACAGGTGGCCTGATGGTGGGGTGGAGGCCACCCGCCAATGTCATAATAAGGGCCTTAGTCAAGTAGGCCTAGAATTCTCAATTAGTCTCTGCAAAATAAGTTTAAACAAATATCTATCAATTATACTTCATTATGGTCTACTAATACATTTTATTCATTTATGCACATTATTTTTACAGTTAATGCCATTTATTTATTAATGTCACACACGTCATGTTGACCACTTTGGTGGGTACAATTTCCATTAACACTCATTTTCTCTACATTAACCTAAGACATGTAGAATTCCTAATTATTTATCAATGCAAGTTAATTATTGATTAGTTCAACTTTGACAATCTAGAGGAATTAGAAATAAATGAAACATTTTCTTACAAAAGATAAAAAACGGAACCATTCAAAATAATCATTAACCGAGTGGCAAAGTGCATGCTGAGAATAAACCAATTACGAGAAAGTCCCCACTGCAAACACCAATAAGCATGTAATTGCACACCTATGATTATTATTAGAGCAATATCCAATGTCAAAATTAAGATTATGTGCATTAAATATATTGAGAATAGGCTATGAATGTTCATATACATGAAAACCAAAGAGTCATACAAAACTAAGATGGTAGTCCATATCTTATGCAAACTAAGTTGAACAAAGATATATAATGAGCACCTCTTGAAATTAAATGGAACAAAAGAACATGGATACCCATAACGGAACAGAAATGAGTACAAATCCAGTATTAAAAACATGAATGATCTAGGAGAATCGCCATCATAAAAATACATGAAATTCTTCATTGATATTGAGTCCCTCGTCAACACCTCGGATTTTAATGATCCACTTGCAGACAATGCAATATACAACAAATGTACTGTTTTGGTTACTAACTTCTAAATGGTGTATAACCACCCAAACATGTGTTGTGCACACCCTTTGGCCATGTGTGGCAGGCTTTGGCCAGAGGGCCTGGCCTTCAGCCAGATGCTGGGGCCAGCCCCCCTAACCACCTAACCCCACACTGGGCATGGCGTCTGGCCATGTGCGGTGGGACTTGGCCATGACCTGGCTCTCTTAGTGTGAGAATAGGTGTGAGAATAGGGAGAGTGGCTGTGAGAGTATCTGGGTGTGAGAGTAGAGGCATCAATGTCTTAATGAGTCTGTGAGCGGGTGCATGAGGGTTTCTGTGAGTCTGTGAGTGGGTGTGTGAGAGTCTGAGTGGGTCTGTTAGTGGGTGCGTGCATGATTGAGTGGGTCTTTGAGAGGGTACGTGAGGGTCTGAGTGGGGCTGTGAGTGGGTACAAAAGGGACTGAGTGGGTCTGTGAGTGAATGCATGAGTGTCTGAGTGGGTCTCTGAGTGAGTGCGTAAGGGTCTGAGTGGGTGTGTAAGTGGGAGAAAGAGATTCAAAAAGAGGAATTGAGTGAGAGAGAAAGAGAGTGAGAGAGAGACATCTTGCTAGTCTTACTCTCTGAAGTCATTTCATGGAGATACCATTGCAATGACAATCTCTCTCTGTCTCTCTTCCATCCATGATGAGATGGAAGATAGAGAGAGATAGAGAGGGACTGCCGAGGGAGCCTTAAAGACCCTGAAGTCCTAATCAGCTTCCCACATCCTGGGGGAGTCGGCATTGCTCTCAGAAGCGTGAAGCTGCTTTAAATAGCATCTCCCTGCTTGTGGGAGCAATGTTTTAATCTGTTTCCCTGCACGCATATTTGCAAGTCTTTGACAGCTCTCACTTGCAAAAAGTGAAGTGTTCGCTCAAGTTTGCTGGGAGCTTTCAAAGCTCTCCTAAGTCAGAGCAAAAAAGCCATGTCCTGGGGCTGGGCGCCACGGGAAATAGCAGGAGCCTGCCCTGGAGGGGTGGTAATCCGCAGTGCCATCATTGGCTCCATGAGTTGGGCCACGTGGCCCCTCTCCACTGTAAATAGCCTCAGGGAATTGGTGCTCAGCAGGGCCAGTAGGTCAGCAATAGACGCCATATCATTAAAAAAATTAGCCCCAGAGGGATGGTGGTCCCCGTGGCTGTGGGGGAGCCGAATGGGCCCCCACATTAAATTTAGAAGATGTGCATCAGGAAGGTGGCAGTCCCCAGGGCTACTGAAGGGGCAGATGCCCCCGCATCAGATTTACAATTTGTGCCCCTAGGAGGTGGCGGTCCTCGGTGCTTCTTCATGTAATCGCAGCAAAGCTTTTTTTTTTAAAGTGATCTTTGGCCCTGGCAGGGTCTCTCTGGGATCCAGGCAACAGAGCTAAGGGGTCAGGGTAGCTATACCATGGCCCCTTGTCTTGTTTTTTACTTTTTTCATGGGAGTCATCTGAAGTGGGTCCCACATAACTATCAACACTTCCTAGTTTGAAGTGTTGTCAGCCAATCAGAGCTCTGCAGCTCTGTGCATGAGCTCTAGTGATTTGTGAAATTGTCAAAACCATAGAAATTTAGCAGTTATAGTTTGTTCATGTATATATATATATATATAGCTACAACTCTCTCTCTCTCTGTCTATATATATATATTACCTACTGGGGGTCGCCGTAGGTAGTTATGATTAGGACCTAGTTTCCATTGAAAAAGCATTTTGTAATTTGCCTATATCTTTGCCACGGCTCAACCAATCTTCACAAAATTTTCCCCACCTACTCACAGACACACTGACACCCTCATGCACCCACTCACAGATCTGCGCATCCATTAAAGTACTGATGTATGCACTCTCACACCCAGACAGTCTCACAGCCACTCTCAACCCCGGAAACACTCCTCACCTATTCCCACACCTAGGGAGGCTGCGACCAACTCCCTCTTTGCAGGGCCAAAGGGCCAAACACAGCACGGGTTTGGGTGATTGGGGGGTTGACCGCAGTTTCTGGCTGTATGCCGGGTCTTGTGGGCAAGCTCCTCAGCGCAAGGGCGAAGGCTGTGCATGGTGCAAGGTTGGCTGCTTATAAGGGGTTGGACTCAAGGCCTGGCCACAGCCCAGGCCCTGTGGCCAACCGCTGCTGTGCACAGCCGAAGACCATGTGCAGCAGTGGTTGGATTAGCGTGTAGTAATGAAAATGTCTTTACTTAAAAAAAAACATAGAATTCACTGAAGAAAAACAAAGGTTACAGGGATGTTATAGTTAGGAAATAGAATGAAAAACGACCATAGAAATTGCCTTACAGAACAGGGACGTTCTAGTTAGGCTCACATTTTAAACATACAAAACCATAGAAATTCACCAGCTATAGTTAGAGTAACTAAGTAAATTAGAATGAATTGATCTACTCAATCTGCAGCTTCAACGCCAGACTGTGCGTGGCAGCGCCATCCCCACACATGTGCAAGTGCTATGCTCACTGAACCTCTTGGCCTTGGGTAGCTATCAGGGGGTGATTGCAGTGGCAGGTGGGGTATCCCAAAGTGCACTCTCACATTTCTTCAGATGTTTCCTAGATGCCATACTTACACATATGTCCAGATACATATACCTACCCAGGAATGAGGCAGAAATTATCAGCACCAAGTTGGAATTCTACAGAATTGCCAACTTCCCCCATGTAATAGGGTGTGTGGACGGGACACATATACAAATTTGCCCTCCTGCAAATCTGGAATATCTGTTCCGCAATAGGAAATGTACCCACTCACTGAACATCCAGGTGGTATGTGACGCCCATTATGTCATCACTGACATGGTAGCCAAATTTCCAGGGAGTACACATGACTCTTACATTTTCAGGCACAGTGGGATACACCAACGCCTAGAACGTGGGGAGTTTGGAGATGGATAGCTCTTAGGTATTGCTGAAGACACCCTGAAGCCATACACACAGGTCCCTGTATAAACCATCCATGCCCTGCTAACATTGCTTATTTTTGCCAAACAGGTGACAGTGCATATGTGCTACGACCATAAATACTAACCCCGTACCTAACACCCAGCAGTGATAATGAGAGGCGATATAACAGTGCACATAGGCGGACCAGAAATGTCATAGAGAGGACCTTTGGACTGTTAAAGGCAAGATTCCGATGCCTCCACAGAAATGGAGGTGCCCTCCAGTATGCCCCAATAACAGCATTCAAGACAGTTGGCACATGCGCAATACTGCACAACATTGCCACCACACGTGGGCTACATCTCACCCCTGCAGACCCAGATTCGGAGGATGACGAGCAAGAGCTACCACATCGTCAGCCTGGAGATAGATGTCAGGGGGTAACAGGCGCCTACCTGGCCGATCGGGATTTTGTAGTCCTTAGGGACTACATATCCCATGACGCTTCGCGCGGGAAGACCGCATAACTCCGGCACTTCCCGGAAGCGGTTGCGCGTTATTCTTTCCTCATTCCCCGTCGGAGGCACAACGAGGGCAGGGTGGATGGCGTTCCCATGGGGGAAGTCACCACGTCCACAACGACAAACTGAAGGCATCCGGAACCCTCACGGAGATCAGCATTTTAAGGCAGCAGGAGATACGAGCTGCCTCCCTTCGAGATTTGGAACCGGTGGTAAGAGGCGAGCCGGTTTCTTGCCGGAGGCTTTCGCCTTCCGGTATGGTTTTGGATCTAGTGATCAGACATTTGGTGTACTTCAGAGATGGTGCACAAAAATTAGAGATCCTCGTGAAACATGAATGGTGGTAGTTCAGGACAGAACCTTTTGTTTTCTTCGTGGCAACTCAGGATCAAGACGTACTGTTTGCAGAAGTCAAACAGCCGGGAACATTTGTCCGTTTATCTTATTCTATGAATTAGGAAGGGGTGACTTCTTCAAGTTCGTGACATTACTTAGAGGTTCAATGTTTTAATTGAATCAAAAGAAGAAGTGCGGGACAAGTTCTTTTCCTTATTATATTTTTTTTTCTTTTTTTGTTGCAACCTAGCTACAGGATTAATTTGCATAAACATCGGGTTTTGAAAAACCCTTAAGTGACTAGGGGTGTTCGTAGTCGGCCTGGGCATCCATCGATGATTTAGGTGGAGAATAGACAGGCGTTGGACTAGTTCTGCCCGCATGAGTTATGGGCAGGGACGGTCGTGGGTATTTTAGTGAGACTTTATGAGAGTAGATAGGCAATGTGATATTTAACACTGTGTATTTTTTCTTTACAGTTATCCCGTCCCTGCTGTTCCTTTCCCCTTCCTTCCCTCACCTGATGACTCCAATACACCGTGGTTTTTATCGGTGACTTGGTGGTGTCGGGAGGTGGACCTTATTTGCATCACACCGAGTCTGAGGAGTACCTACAACGTGACAGAATAACGCGCCCACTAATAATACTCCTCCCGCTCGGTGTAATGCAAAATGGCATCTATGGATGACGTATTACAGGCGTTGGTGGTGGTGCAACAAGAGTTAGCTAATTCTAGGGCCGAGACGGCGACCCTAAGGGAAAAAGTAGAAAGGCTTACTAGGAATCCCTTCGATGCCTCAACATCTATACCGCAAGTAACCGTGAACGTCTCCCCTCCAATCCCTTTGGCCAGTCCGGAACGGTTTTCAGGGGACCCCAGGAGAGTTCAGGCCTTTTTAACCCAGTTGTCTTTTCAATTCTCTTGTAAGCCTGCGTCTTTTCCCTCTAACCTTTCCCGGGTAATGTTCGCTATTTCTTATCTCTCGGGAGACGCAGCTAACTGGGCAGTGCCGTTAGTCAGAAACGATGACCCCTTATTAGCGGATTGGAATGCCTTTCGGGCGGCCTTCGAGAGGGTGTTTGATCATAGAACAACCACCTTTAGCGCTGATAGGGAATTATTGGAGCTGAGACAGGGGAGATCTGACCTGGTCACTTATCTTACGACCTTCAATAGACTGGTGGCGGAATCAGGGTGGCCAGAGGAGAAGCGAATGTCTCTCTATTATCAAGGCTTACGAGACGACATGAAAGACATACTAGCTCAAATAGATCCGCAGCCTTCCACTTGTACTGATCTTGTGAATCTTACTCTAAGATTGAATCACAGAATAGCAGAACGAAGAGTTGAGCGTAGAGCAGGTGATCGGCGACCTGTCATTCCAGAAAAGGAGGGGCAACCAGTTTCTAATCCCAATGATTTGAGTGGGGAACCTATGGAAGTGGGAGCCGTTAGGGCACCCCTGTCAAAGACCGAGAAGGAGACCAGGAGGGTACAGGGGTTGTGCATGTACTGTGGCAGGAAGGGTCATTATGTGAGAGAGTGTCCCCAAAAACCAAAAAAAAGGTTATCCTACTTCCCCACTCAAAAGGCAGCGGTTACTTCAGGGAAGACTTCAGAGAAAGAGGATTTGTCTCTTATAGATTTCCAACCGGGGTTACGGTTAACTTCTTTAACCCTTGCTCCACAAGAGGAAAAGGCGTCACATCTCTTGTTAGCAGTAGAGCTGGGGTCCCGAGATCGAAACTACCCAGTAAGGGCAATGATAGACTCCGGAGCCACGGGAAATTTCATAGATGCAGGTTTGGTTAAGAGACTGGGACTTCCTAGCATTCCCAGGAAGGAACCTGAAATAGCACTGGCAGTTGATGGTACACCACTGAAATCTGGACCCCTTACAGAACAAACTGAGGACGTTGAATTGGTTTTTAAAGGGGTATCTCCTGCCCATAAAGAAAGGATCAGGCTAGATATAATAGAGGCTCCTCAGTATGAAATAATTTTGGGGATGCCTTGGTTAAGAATACACAATCCTGTTATCAATTGGCAAACCAAGACGGTTAGTTTTCAGTCCTTGAGGTGTGAGAGCGTCTGTTTCTTGGGCGACAATCCCCCCACGTTAGCATTGGCTCAAGGGCTACAGTTGGCCACAGTGGTGGAGAAAGCAGTGATATTACCCTCTGTGTATGCCGAGTTCAAGGATTTGTTTGACGAAGGTCAGGCTGAGACGTTGCCACCCCATCGTATATATGACTGCAAGATAGATCTGATTCCTGGAGCACTCCTTCCTTCTTGTAGGGTATATGCTCTATCCAACCCAGAAACCAAGCATTTGAGAAATTATTTGGACCACTTCCTGGAAATCGGGTTCATTAGACCCTCTTGTTCTCCGGCAGCCTCCCCACTCTTTTTCATAGCTAAGGCTAATAAAGAGTTGAGAACCTGCATCGATTATCGAATGTTGAACAAGAACACGATAAGGAATAGATACCCTCTTCCCCTCATTCCTGTGCTATTGGAACAGGTGAAAGAGGCAGTAATATATACAAGGTTGGACCTGAAGGGAGCTTACCATCTGGTCAGAATCCGCGAAGGGGATGAGTGGAAGACAGCGTTCAAAACTCGCTATGGCCTGTTTGAGTACTTGGTAATGCCGTTCGGGTTGTGTAACGCCCCGGCGGCTTTCCAGTATTTTCTGAACGATGTTCTCAAAGAATACATAGACCATTTCGTGATCGTTTATATAGATGACATTCTGGTGTATTCTACATCCTTGGAGCGCCACCTTGAACATGTTTCCTTAGTACTTCAAGCATTGCGACATCACAGTCTTTATTGCAAACTGAGCAAATGCGAGTTCCATGTCCAGAAGGTTGAGTTCTTGGGAGTGGATTTAAGCCCTGAAGGGTTCGGCATGTCGACAAGAAAAATACAGGCCGTTCAAGGGTGGCCAGTACCCACTAGTGTGAGAGACGTGCAATGCTTCCTTGGGTTCTCCAATTATTACAGGAGATTCATTTGTCGTTTTTCCCACATTGTGTCACCTATAACAAGGTTGCTAAGAAAGGGTGTGTCTTTTGTTTGGTCAGAGGAGGCAGAGAAGGCCTTTTGCTTTTTAAAACAGGCCTTTTGCTCAGCACCTATACTTCAACATCCACAGCCAGACGTACCTTTTATAGTCGAAGCAGATGCCTCGGACATAGCGATTGGGGCTGTGTTATCCCAAAGAAACAAAACCACCGGACAGCTTCATCCTGTTGCATTTCTATCTAGGAAGCTATCCGCTGCGGAACTCAACTATACGGTAGCAGAAAAGGAACTGCTAGCCATAAAAAAGGCTTTTCAGGAATGGCGACACTATCTGTGGGGGGCCCAACACCCGGTCACGGTATATACTGATCACCGAAACCTTCAGTATATGAAGGAGGCTAGGCAGCTTACCCAGCGACAAATGAGGTGGATGCTGTTTTTTTCAGAATATGAGTTTGTAATCACCTTCCGTCCTGGGGTTGATAATCGCAAGGCAGATTCACTGTCTCGACAAGAGGATGTGAAAGAAATAGCTTCAAGACCTGATGAAGCAATCATCCAACCTGAAAGAGTGATTTGTGCCCTTCACATCTCCCATTTCCTAGAAAAGGTTTCGAAGCATAAGTCTGCTGCTCAATGGAAGAAATGGGCCGAAGTAAGTCAGGACCGTACCCTTAAGCATGGAATACCGTTGCAAGGTAATCGTTTATATTTACCAACACATGAACTCCGAGTACAAGCCCTCAAGTGGTGTCATGATGCAGTAACGGCTGGTCATCCAGGATACACCAAAACCGCGCAAATAGTTCAACGACATTTCCGGTGGGAAGGTTGGGCTAAAGACGTTGCGACATGGGTGGCTCGGTGTGAGATATGTGCTCGAGCCAAGGGAGAAAACGCAAAGAGCCAGGGCAAGTTGATGCCTTTGCCCACTCCGGAGAAACCATGGCAAACCATCAGCGTGGATTTTGTGGTGGGATTACCAATGGATCAGGGGTACAACGCTATCATGGTGGTAATCGATAGTCTTACCAAGATGGGTCACTTTCTCCCTTGCAGAAACCTACCTACAGCAAGCCAAACCGCCCATCTAATTCTGTCGCAAGTGGTGCGGTTACATGGCCTACCAAGAACCATTATTTCGGACAGAGGCCCCCAGTTCGTCGCTAGGTTTTGGCGCATGTGGTGCAAGGTTCTGCGCATTGAATCCGCCCTATCCCCCAGTTTCCACCCACAAACCGATGGCCAGACGGAGCGCCTCAACCAAACCCTGAAGAAATATCTGAGATGTTATGCAAAGGACGCCCAGGAATCTTGGGTAGCATTGCTGTGGCTGGCCGAACTATCATACAACAATGCTTGGCATAGCTCGATAAAGGAGTCTCCTTTCCGTGCTAACACGGGATTCCACGCGGAGATGTTACCTTTAATCATACCTCGGAATGTCACGGATCAACCTACGGTCCATGCTATGATTAAGAACCTCCAATCCATGCACAAAAAGATACGATTCAATCTGGAGAAGGCCAAGGAACAGTATAAGAAATGGGGTGATGAGCACCGGCGTGAGGCGCCGGTGTATCAACCAGGGGATCGAGTGTGGCTTTCCACCAAGTATATACGCTTCAAGATACGTAGCGTCTTTCATCCTCGTTACATTGGTCCCTATGTGGTATCACGCCAGGTAAACCCTGTGGCTTACCTCTTAACTTACCTGCTTCCTTAAGGATCCATCCGGTGTTTCACTGCAGCCTTTTGAAACCAGCTCTTTCAACGGCCCAACGGGCGGTACCTCCGGTGGTTAGAGATGGGCAGCTGGAGTATGAGGTGCGCAGTGTGTTAGATTCCAAGCGGAGAGGGGGTAAGTTATGGTACTTGGTTTCATGGAAAGGGTACACTGCCGAGGAGGATTCATGGGAGCCGGAGGGCAATATCCATGCCCCTAGGGCGGTGCAACGGTTTCATGCTCGCCATCCCACTAAACCTGGCCCTAGGAGGCGCGTTGGAGGGGGGCGTACTGTCAGGGGGTAACAGGCGCCTACCTGGCCGATCGGGATTTTGTAGTCCTTAGGGACTACATATCCCATGACGCTTCGCGCGGGAAGACCGCATAACTCCGGCACTTCCCGGAAGCGGTTGCGCGTTATTCTTTCCTCATTCCCCGTCGGAGGCACAACGAGGGCAGGGTGGACGGCGTTCCCATGGGGGAAGTCACCACGTCCACAACGACGAACTGAAGGCATCCGGAACCCTCACGGAGATCAGCATTTTAAGGCAGCAGGAGATACGAGCTGCCTCCCTTCGAGATTTGGAACCGGTGGTAAGAGGCGAGCCGGTTTCTTGCCGGAGGCTTTCGCCTTCCGGTATGGTTTTGGATCTAGTGATCAGACATTTGGTGTACTTCAGAGATGGTGCACAAAAATTAGAGATCCTCGTGAAACATGAATGGTGGTAGTTCAGGACAGAACCTTTTGTTTTCTTCGTGGCAACTCAGGATCAAGACGTACTGTTTGCAGAAGTCAAACAGCCGGGAACATTTGTCCGTTTATCTTATTCTATGAATTAGGAAGGGGTGACTTCTTCAAGTTCGTGACATTACTTAGAGGTTCAATGTTTTAATTGAATCAAAAGAAGAAGTGCGGGACAAGTTCTTTTCCTTATTATATTTTTTTTTCTTTTTTTGTTGCAACCTAGCTACAGGATTAATTTGCATAAACATCGGGTTTTGAAAAACCCTTAAGTGACTAGGGGTGTTCGTAGTCGGCCTGGGCATCCATCGATGATTTAGGTGGAGAATAGACAGGCGTTGGACTAGTTCTGCCCGCATGAGTTATGGGCAGGGACGGTCGTGGGTATTTTAGTGAGACTTTATGAGAGTAGATAGGCAATGTGATATTTAACACTGTGTATTTTTTCTTTACAGTTATCCCGTCCCTGCTGTTCCTTTCCCCTTCCTTCCCTCACCTGATGACTCCAATACACCGTGGTTTTTATCGGTGACTTGGTGGTGTCGGGAGGTGGACCTTATTTGCTTCACACCGAGTCTGAGGAGTACCTACAACGTGACAATAGAAGCATTGCAAATCAAGGCAGAAAGAGAAGGGACCACATTGCAACCCAATACTTTGGAAGGTAAGTGGTCACAAACACCACACTCACCAATGTCACACACAAAGAGCCCAGTTGTGTAGTGGAACAAACAAAACATTTTAATTAGTGAACCTAAGAACAAATTAACATAACTGTCCGTAAGGGGCTGCACATGTCCACCCTTAATGAGGACACATTAACTGCATGTGCCTCATGAGTCCTGCAGTGTTTGTGCCTAACTCCTCCTCCTGGTTCGCCACCATGGCTGGTCCCAGGTGGGTCAGCAGACCCCTGATGTGCACTGCCACTCCGCAGTACACGTGTGTCTGTGGCAGATACACTGCTGACAGTGGACCCCTCCTCACTGTCCGGAGGGGTCTCACCCGTGCCCCTTGCCACCTGCCTGGCCTCCAACATGTCCACAGCGTGGCTAATGCGGCCCAGTCCCCACGCCACATCCCCTGCAAAGTGGCCCAGTTCCACCTGCAGACTCAGGGTCCATCTTGACAGGCCTGTGGTGTTCATGGCAAGACGTACAATGGACGCTGCCATGCAGTCAAATCTTTGAACTAGGTGGCGCTCACGGCGCCTTGCGCTTTGTCTCTCAGCCACCAGTTCCATCACCAGTTGCCGGATTGAATGTGTAAGGTCACTGACATTGTCATTCAGTCTTGTGAACTGTGTGTTCACATCAGCCATGCCATGTGTGAAATTGTGTTCCATTCTCTGCATTGCACCTGAGATAATCCTCAATTGCCTTGTTTGCAGGTGCTGACCAGAAAGGAGGGATGCCTCAACTGCAGACATGGATGCCTCCCCTATATCCCCCTTGGGCCACTGCCTGGACTTGGACTCTGAGTCTGCGACGCAGTGGTGCTTCTGGCTCTTGCTGTCTCATAGTGTGGCTGGGACCAGGTGTCGTGTCTCCTTCCTCCATGTCCTGTTCTTCATCTGGAGGGGACTGTGGTGGTGTCGTGCTGGGCCCTGTAATGGCTGTTGCAGCCTCCTGCACTGCCTGTGGCCTGCTGTCTTCACCCTGGATGGTGTGGCTGGTGGGGGTGTCTTGTGGGAGACCTGTGGGACATAGGGAACACACTGTCATTCTATTACATCTCCTGGGTTTGCTGCCAGATCCAGCTCTTGTCAGTGTCAGTGACACTCAGGGCTGCCTTTCCAGAAAGCTGGTCATGGTGCTGGCAGCATTCTTCTGTCAGCACCTCAAGTTCTTTCTCTGAGAATTTTAATATCCTCTTCCTTCCTGCACTGCCTGTGTCTTCCATGGTAGCAGCTGTTCCTCTCTCCAGGTAGTTGCACAGCAGTTAGAAAAGGGTGTGGTCCTCCTTCCTCCCAGGTGTATTTGATGACTTCCTGGCTCTGATGTCATCAGCAAGAGCCAGGAAGTGTTTTTCCAACTGTTTTGCTGCACCTGCATGCAATTTGCGGGGCAGTCGCAATTTGCGACACCCGACTCGCAAATTGCGAGTTCGCTTTTAGCGAGGTCGCAAAAAGTGACCTCACTAACAGCGGACTCGCAATCTGCGGTGCAACATCATTTGCGAGTCGCAAATTGAAGTCGCTTTTTTTTGTTGGATCCCATTTTGAGTCGGAAATTGCGAGTCGCAATGACTTGCAATTTCCGACTCGCTAAATTTTACCTACCTATATCTGGCCCTTAATTCTCTCATTAGGAGATTTCCTATGACCAGTAAGACATCCGTTTAACACCTCTGTGTGATGGCAGCCTTGATCAAGCAGTTATCTTTCCATTCTACTGGGCTTCTCGACCCTTAGTCATAAATGATTGGAGTTATTGGTCATGCAAAATGGATGATTTTTTGCCCCATCACTATATTTATGGAACTATGGGCCATAGGTACGAACACTTTTTCCCATAGACACAGAATGGGTAAAAACCTTTGCTACATCTGGCCCTATGCTCCTTCTAGAACACCACGTGCATTTTATTTTTGAAACATGGTGTATGGCTCTAAGTGCCTCTCTGCGAACATGCAGGCTAACTTGTGAGATTCCTTTCTCGAACCAGACTTGGTTAATCCAGGTTATTGCATTCCATTGCACAAGACTCTGAGTCTTCCTCTGACATGTTCGATCTGGATGAGCAAGCCAGAGCGAAGGAGCCAGCCAGAACCACCAAACCGTTTATGTGTAAACTCTGTTCTTCTGATGAGCACATTTCTCCAGTAGACACATTGCCACAAGTAGCTCCCCTTCCTGACCTGCATCCTGACCTCTTGGCATCTGACTTTATCACCAGAACAGGACAGGAGCCAAAGATTGTAGAGCTGTTCCAGGCCTCCATGTGGGAAAGCCACCACTGCATCTCTTCCCAAACTTCTTCTGTCAGGGAAGTCAACTGGGAATACTTCAGATCCCTGCAAAGGTGGGTCACCTTCTGATGATGAAGTGTTCCATTATGGAGCAGTCCAGGAAAAATAGCCTGCACTGACAATGCCAACAGGCCCCCCAATCTGGTGATCGTCTCAGAGACACACTCTCCAGTGACTTGGTCCTCCGAACTTCGTGTCTGATTTTTGCCATTTTCTTGGTAGGGAACTGAGTGTGGACTCCAAGGAATGTCATCCTGGAATGTGCTGGGGTAGGAAGCAACTTGCCTTCATTGATCACAAGCCCCAATTGTTTCAACAGATCAATCACCATATGATGTTGATCCACAAGGGTCCGAGGGCACTTCTGCATGATCAGAATGTCATCCAGATAGAAGAACCTAGACCTAAAGGCGCTTTATCACCGATTGTAACACCTTGGTAAAACACAATGGAGCTGAAGATAGACCGAACGGCAGGGTAGTGTACTCGAACACCTGCCGTGCCACAGGAACTGGAAGAAGCACTGATGCGAGGGAACAATGGCCACCACCAGGTGTATAATCTTCTATATCCTAGGTCCTCTATTTGGGTCCCTAGCAATAACGAGGCCACATACGTGGCAGGCCATCTATGGAGGCCCCTTGACATAGACATCAGGGTCCACTTGAGATCAGAGTGCCTCGGCCTTCCCTGTATGGGAAGGTTGGCCTCACTCCTGACGCTGACCCTCGCATGGCCACTTCTTGGCAAAGTTTATCAGCGACACAAAGAAAGACATTTCTTGCTCCTGGTGATCGTGACAGGGCAAGCTGCTGGATAATTCAGGGCCACTCATTAAGATACGGGACATGGTAGAAGATGCAAAACAGTCTGGTTTGTTGATTTGCCAGAGATCTTTTCTGGGTGCCCAGAGGGCTATCATTCTTCTGGGTAATGCAAATTACACACTTTTGATGTGGAGACACTGCTCCTCACCAATAAAAGTGGATCCCAAGTTGGGTGACTTGGCCTCCCCGGAGGTGGGGCACACTGCATAGGGCAGTTTGTTGGGAGGTCAGTTTACTACAGAACTTGGCAAATTTGTCTCCATGTTTAGTTCTTTGGATAAGGTGCAGACTTCAATAAAGAAGATCTTCAGTGCTAAGGTTTTCACCGGGGCCGGACATGGAAGGGGGCACTCTTGCGGCCTCTTCATCACCACTGCCCCCTAGTGAGACCAGGGTTACTGTACAGAGCAATGGCAAGACCAGTCAAGGTGCAGTGGTTTCTATCCTTCAAGGGCCTCTGACCCTGGTATAAACGCTCTCCCCCGCTGCCTCTACCTTGTTCCTCACATCTACTGCCCAGGTCGCTGATTCAATCCCGCTTTCTGCCTGGACTGACTCATCACCTTGTATAATTTCTGAAATCTTTATTATGGTAATTGTTTTTTGTAACTTGTTTTTTTGTAAAGTGTTATTATAGTCTTATTTTTGTGGACCCTTAGTTGACCCATTCTGTTTTGCCTCCTTGCTGTGCTGTGTTGTTGCCTGTATTTTGTTTGTCTGTTTTTTTCCTGCAGTTTTTTCCCTCCCCCGTGTGCTGGCATCCCACCTCCCTGCCAGCCCCTCCAACCTCCCACGACTACTTATGGGGGCCGCTGCGCCACAGTGAGCACACCGCCAGCGTGCCAAAAGCAAGCCCATCTTTGCCTGACCATGTCTGGACCGCACCCAGTGCCAGGAACCATGGCCATACTCACCCTAATCACCCCAACAGATACTCTTCCATGGATCTTCGTGCTCTTTACCCCAGATGCAACAACAACTGCTGCCTCACATCATTCCGCCACACAGTGTGACCATTCACCTGTTCCCACTGCCGAGTCTCCTCCACCCCAAGGCTGATTGCAATCACTGCCACCAACGCCTCACCATCTCTGCTGACCAAAATGGCGTCAGAACAACTCAGGAACATTACGTTCAAAGTCAGATCCTTCTGCAAACATGCAACCAAAGTCTTGCATACCATCTCCACCCTCTCCTCTGATGTAACCTTAATCACAGAGACCTGGGTCATCCTAGTCTCAGCCCGGACATCACTACAACAACACCTCTTGGCTATAAAATGAAACACCATAACTGCTCTAACAAGCATGAAGGTAGCATTGCTGTCATACACAAGGAATCAATCATCTGCACAATCACCAATGATGAAATCACACCCATCATGGAACACATGAACTTCCAGATCCATGCCAATGACAACCCCACCATCAAACGCACCCTTGCATACAGAGCACCAGGACCAAGAACCAACCTCAACGACGCCATCATTGAATTCATCACATTGCTTGCCATTGAATCAAAACACTACATCTTCCTTGGAGACCTTAACTACCGCCTGGACGACCCCACCGACACCAACTCCACCAATATACTGGAAGGACTGGACAACATCCGCCTCAAACAGCTTGTCACAAGCCCCAGGCACAAAGCAGGACACCTGATGGACCCCAGTTTCACGTCCAGCAACAGAATCAGCTACAGCCACATCATGGAACTCACCTGGTTGGACCACTACATTGTACAATTTACTCTTGCCAAATTCCCCTGCACCACCCCCATCCACCACAGCGCTCCCTCCCGCTGTTGGACCAAGGTCACTCAGCAGCAATGGACTGACGCCCTCAGCACCTTACAACCGAACGTCACAACCAACTTGGGTCAGGCAGTACAGAACTTTAATGACTGGATCAACAGTGCCGCTGACCTGGTCACCCCAACCAAACCAACCAAGACCTACAGAACCACCAAAAATTCCAGCTGGCATACCCCAGAACTCAACAAGTCCCAACTCAAATGCAAACAACTGGAAAGAAGATGGTATACCTGCAAGAACCACATCAAACAAGGCACCTTCAAAATGGTCCTTAATGACTACCACCACCATATCAAAGCAGCAAAAAAGAGACCCAGATTCACTGGATCGAGAACAGCACCAACCAAACCAAGGACCTCTTCACCATTGTCAGTGAGTTTGCCTGCCCGCCAGCCATCGAAAACACCACTCCCTCACAAAAGCTCTGCAATGCCCTCGCCGACCACAATAAGATAGAAACCATCTACAATAAGTTTGATCCTCAACCCTCTGACCTCCCCAGTATCCCATCAACCTCCACCGCCAACTACCCACTCACCATATGGGGAAATCTTGACGCACTGAACACAATCATACTCATGAGCACCATCCACTCTGGAGCACCCACCGACCCCTGCCCCCATACTTCAACCTCGGAAGATTTGAAATCAGCCGCCAGCTCACCACCATCCTCAATATCTTGTCAACCATGGCACTTCTCCCAAAGCCTGAAAACACACAGAGATCAGATCCCTCCTCAACAAGCCCTCTGCAGACCCCAGCGAGCTCCAGAATTACCACCCAATCTCTTTGCTCCCATTACCCGCCAAAGTCCTGGAGAAGGCCATCAACTTCCAACTCACCAAACACCTGGAGAGAAACAACCTGTTAGACCCTTCCTAAACAGGGTTCAGAGCTAATCACAGCACTGAGACAGCTCTGATTGCCGCAATAGATGACATCCGCGCCCTGCTCAACAGAGGATAAGTAAACCACCCTGATCGTGCTCAAACTCTCCGTCAACTTCAATACCATCTCCCTCCACACACTAATCAACCGACTACCCCAGATTGCAATCAAGGACAATGTACTCATATGGATGGTATCCTTCCTCATAAGATGCACCCAGAGAGTCTGTCTCCACCCCTTTACCTTACAGGTCAAGCACACCATCTGCGGCATACTACAAGGCTCCTCCCTAAGCCCAACACTCTTCAACGTCTACATAACAACACTCGCAGACATTGTGAGATCGCACAAAATCAACATCATCTCCTACACTGATGACATGCCTCTCCTCCTCTCACTTTCAACACACTCCATGAAGATGAAGACAAACTTCCACAACTGAATGAAGAATGTATCCCCCTGGATGAAGGCCAGCTGTCTGAATCTCAACATGGACAATACAGAGTTTCTGATCTTTAGCAGACACTTAGCCCTCTGGAAGGCCTCCTGGTGTCTAGCAGAGCTCAGACTCACCCCAACACTGAAAGATCATGTCCCCAACGTTGGCATCATTCACAACAGCAAAATCTCAATCAAATGCCAGGTCAAAGCCATTTCCTCAGTCTGCTTTCACGTGATCTACAAGATCTTTAAGCTGCTCCTTATCAGCATGAGGAAGACAGTGATGCAGGCCCTTATCACCAGCTGACTGGAATACAGCAACACAATCTACCCAGGCACCACCACCGAAGCCATGCAAAGACTCTAGATGATCCAGAATGAAGCTGCCAAATTGATCCTCAATCTGCCAAAGAGAAACCACATCACCCAACACCTGAAGGACCTCCATTGGCTCCTGATCCAGAAAAGATGCCAGTTCAAGCTCCTGACCCATGCCTACAAAGTCCTCCATAACCAGGATCTGCCTACCTGAACCACCGCCTTCACTTCCATCACCTGACCATGGACCTCTGCATGGCACATATTGCCCTTGCAAAGAAACCACACAATCTCCACTGCTGTGCTGGACAATGCTCCTTTTCCCACCTCACCACCAAGGTCTGGAACACCCTCACCCTCTACCCCCCCACCACACCCTTGCTGACCCACTGCAGAAAGGGACTGAAAACCTGGCCTTTCAAATAAACACCTGCAGCAAGCTTCTGGATACCCACTCAGGTGACAAGGTGCACTATACAAATGACACCTGATTGATTGATTGATTGATTGATTGAAGGCATTTCCAGTGCAGTCATGGATCGATCCTGCTGTAGAGGTCATGGTTCATTGGTAGCTGCCCAAAAAGGAATCTCCTTTCTTCCCAACTACGAGTGGGAAGGCTACTAGCTCTGTTTCCAGACATCATTGACATGGGATGCCTGGGTACTTAAGAAGGTCCAGGGGTTGAACATGATTTTTTTGGGCACCCGTTCAAGCATTCCCACCTTTTTCAATTGTTTGTCTCCAGAAGAGTCAGCCCTCATCACCTGGGAGGTCTCAGTCGCTACTACACCAAAAAGGGTTTGTGAGCAATCTTTTTCTGGTAGAAAAAAGGGACAGTGGTTTTCGTCAACTGGTAAAACTCAGCAAATTCAATGACTGGCTGGTGTTTCACCACTTCAGGTTGGAAGGGATCCCTCTTTTTAGGGGACTTTTGAGGCCAGGATTGGATGGTATACCTACACCTGATGGGGCCCATTATTCCCTCGCATCAGTGCTTCTTCCAGTTCCTGTGGCACAGGCAGGTGTTCGAGTACACTACCCTGCCATTCGGTCTATCTTCAGCTCCATGGTGTTTTACCAAGGTGCTACAATCGGTGACAGAGAGCCTTTGGGTCTAGGATCTCGAGATGTTCTTCTATCTGTATGACATTCTGATAATACATAAGTGCCCTCAGACCCTTGTGGATCAACTTCATATGGTGATTGATCTATTGAAACAATTGGGGTTTGTGATCAACGAGAGAAAGTTGCTTCTTACCCCAGCACATTCCTGGATGACATTCCTGGGAGTCCACACTCAGTTCCCTACCAAGAAAATTTCAAAAATCAGACACGAACTTCGGAGGACCAAGTCAATTGAGAGTGTGTCTCTGAGACGATCCCCAGATTGGGGGGCCTGTTGGCATTGTCAGTGCAGGCTATTTTTTCTGGACTGCTCCATTATGGAACATTCATCATCAGAAGGTGACCCACCTTTGCAGGGATCTGAAGTATTCCCAGTTGACTTCCCTGACAGAAGAAGTTTGGGAAGAGATGCAGTGGTGGCTATCCCACATGGAGGCCTGGAACAGCTCTGCAATCATTGGCTCCTGTCCTGTTCTGCTGATAAAGTCAGATGCCAAGAGGTCAGGATGCAGGTCAGGATGGGGAGCTACTTGTGGCGATGTGTCTACTGAAGGAATGTGGTCATCAGAAGAACGGAGTTTACACATAAATGGTTTGGTGGTTCTAGCTGGCTTCTTCGCTCTGGCTTGGTCCTTTGCAGTTTGATGCTTGGCGAAGGACAGAACAAAGTGCTGTGTGCTGCTCAAAGTGGACAATGTCTCAGCAGTCTGGTACATCAATCACCTGAGGGGTCCCCGATCCCAAGTCTTTGTGGATCTTACAAAGAGGTTTTGGCACTACTGCCTGGACCATCAGATCTCAGTGATGGTGGAGTACCTCTCAGGTTTGAGCAACAAATTGGCAGATTGGCACCTCAGAGATCTCAGTGCATGGCTGCTACATCCTGAAGTGTTGCAGGTGATCCAGGTCTTGAGGAGCCATTTACAGTGGAGCTGTTTGCCTCACACCACCATCAGGTAGAAACGTTTTTTATTTAGAGGCTTGACCCTTTTGTAATGGCCACAGATGCATTTCTCCAGGACTGGAGGGTGGGTTATGCATTTCCCACATTTGCTATGATAATGAGGATGCTGGCACAAGTTTGTCATTAGCATGCGGATCTGGTGGTCATCATGCCACTGTGGAGGTCTCAAATTTGGTTTCCAAATGTGATTGAACTTTCCTGGGATTTTCCAATCCATCTTCCCCATGGGGGATCTTCTGATGGAAAACAAGGGAAAGCCTCATCACCTCATTCAAGAAGGTTCAGTTCAATTCATGGAGGCTTTTTTAGAGCAGTTGAACGGTGAGAGGACATTCACAGGAAGCTGAAGCACTATTGTCAAAGGCCGGGGTAGCTGGAACGATCAAAAGATATGGGGACGATGGGCACGTTGGTGTCTTAAGAGGGGCGAAGATCCCATGGGGTCCAGCATGGTCCACATTCTGAATTTACTCTCCTCTCTGGCTTCAGAAGGGCTGGCACATTGCTCAATTCACAATCAACTCTTTCATGTCTGCGATTTTGCTGGGCCATGACCCAATTGAAGTTTCTCTGGTTAGAGAACATCCTATGATCAGGAAACGTATGAGAGGCATCCATTTGTTTGTTCCTCCAGAACTCAGGTATTCTGTGTTATGGGACATTAACAAGGTCCTTAATCTTTTTTCTTCTTGGCCTCATAACAAGGACATGACAACAAAACAGTTATCAGGTAACCTGGCCATGTTATTATGTCTCCTGTCCTGCAAGAGAGTCTCGGATGTCCGGACACTGGACATTACAGGTAGGATTTTCATTCTAGAGGGAGTTACCATTTATATCCGTAGATGCATGAAATCTAATTCTAGGGTGGTTTCCTATCCTATTTTTCCTTGTCACTCTAAACTGTGTGTGGTCAGATGTCTAAAAGTGTATGAAGCTATGACAGAGGAACTTCATCCTGCGGATGAGCACCTAGCTTTTGATCTTTCTTTCTTAACCATCTAAAGCAGTTTCTTCTCCCACTATTACTAGGTGGGTTAACTTCATCATGCAAGAAGTGAGAGTTGACACAGCTTTTTTTGGTGCTCACTCTGACAGAGAGGCCATGGATTCCAAAGTATTTTTCTTGGGGGCTAGATTGGAGGACATCCTGAATGTGGCCAATTGGTCATCAGCCTCTACATTTACATCCTTTTACTTCAAACCGGTAGAGAATATGGCCACTTTGGTCATTGAGAAGCTCTGAACTAACATAATCCTCACCCCCAGTCCTGACATAGAATATGAAATGTCCTAGTAGTAACAGAAAGTTTCAGTTCTATTAGGGACATGGAGGTGATGATTATTCCCACCCATATGAGTTCCAGACCTCCCTCTTCTTTTTGGATACAAATTGAGGATGGTGGGGGCTGATGGTTAGGTATAAGCATTTCATGCTTTCTTGGGCAATATTTATCATCTGGATTTTGATGAAAAAAGTGGGATTTTATGCAGTTAAACTGTCACATTGCTCAATGCTTATGCTTGTAGGCATATTTCTGTGAATGGTTAATTTACAAATCTGTTTGTTTCTTTGTGCCCCAGCAGGGAACGACAATTCTAAGCAGGATTAAGCATGACCTTCTGGATTCTGGTGGTAGCAAGAAGAGAGAGAGAGCCTAGAAACCAGAAAGGTTATTGGATTCATGGACATTTCTTATTGGATGTTGTTGCTATGGTTCCCAAAGATTATTGAGAAACGCAGTTTGTGTTTTTTCTCAAAACGTTGGCTGCTATAATAAAAAAAAGTGAAGAAAGATAAGCATAAGGATAGTCTTGACCTCTGTGTTCTTTATAGAGTTGAAGCTTTCTGTTACCAAAGCTAAGAAATTTCATATTACATGGAGATATTTTACAATAGCCATGCACCTGCTGAATGATTGTTATAGTGGTAAAGTGATCTTTTAGTGCATTTTGTAACATCTCCCTGCCCTGTAATGCCACTTGAGTCTGTTGATCTAGCGTAATACACATGTGCCTTTGTCCTTCTGCCAAATATTTATCATGTCTTCTGATGTGATTGATGAAACATGTCTCACTTGTAGCAGCACTGTAATTGGCTCAGAAGTACAGGCACAGATATGAGGGCCTCAAGTTGCATTGCATAAAGTACAAAGAATTATTTCCTGAAGTTATTATCCTGAAAAGTTCTAATAAGAGAAAACTCAACAATTCTTTTCCTTTCTCAGCCTCAAAACTGTTTGTATGTCGGCCTTCATGACAGGACTTTCAGGCATTCCCTTAAAAGTAAACATGAGGCTAATACGATCTATGTGTGCTGTTAGTGTATGTTAAGTGCCTCTAAAACCATTCAGGAATAGTGAAACTGCCTTACTACTTCTACCTCTTTTCTCATAAGTGATTCCAATGCCAAAATAAATCACGTTTTTGGTTCACAACCATCACTTCAACTACAAACAAACATTTCCCCACCAGTCTTTTATTGCTTGCCCCGGACCATCGAGTCACAAGTGGTAGCACCTCACTCTTGTGGGCTGCTGAGTTTTTACAGGTTGCATGGTTTGAGTCTCCCTGCCTCCCACTGTCATGGCACAGACCATAGTCATCACTCTCACCTCTGTGGCATCTGTTTCGCAGTACCCTTGAGCCTCAAGATTAACCGCTAAACCATCAGGTAATTTCCTTTGGTGTCAGGTTTCATCACCCTCTGGGTTTGTGATGCCTGCTGGGACTTTTCTGAATTCACTGTCCTTGCACTGTCTTTCATCATCTCTTTTCTAATGCATATTGTTATCCACTACCTGGCCCACTGAAGCAAGTATTTCCTATATACCCCTCCACCTGGAAATGCTTGAAACTTTACTTCTGATGCTTCTTGTAGTTTTAACTAGAACATTTTTCTGACTTCATTGATCTATGTAAGAAATTGGGTTACTGGTTGAGTGGGGTGGAAGCCGCACTCAGGCAACAGTCACAATCCTTCTCAGTGTGAACCACAAATTAACCTCTGCTTAACCCTCTGGAAGGTTGGCAAAAAAGCAATCAGGTTTAACTTGGAGGCAATGTGTAAAGCATGTATGCTGCATATAAACAGCAATTCATTGAAGAATGGAATACACAACAAAAGAAAAATCTCAAATTAATTCAGACTAATAGAATACACTTTAATAAATAAAATTACACCAAAACAACTAAATCCAATTCCTCGAACCGGGGATATTGATTTAAAAATGTTTATTGAAAGGAGTGCCAAGAAACAGAAAGTTCCACTTACTGTTATCTGTTTGCGTTAGACTGGGAGAAAGTCACAAGATCAGGCTAACTGTGGTGGATCATGAGTTGGATACAGAGATCAGGTCAGTCCCTCTGAAAAGTTACCTTTTGAAGTCCAAAGCAAAGAGTTCCATTCACAATACAGGGGTCACAAGGAGGGGGCTTTCAGAGTGAAGAGTAGGTGAGGATTCATGGACGGTTGTTGCAGTAGGGTTAAGAGCTGGTCATCTCTGGAGCTTCAGGTGGTTGAACAATGGTATTGTCTCTTTCAGTGCACTTGTGCTCCTGACAGACAGCAGACTTTTGGTGCGAACAAGCTTGTCTCAGTTGGGAAGAAGACAAACTTCAGGATTTCAATCTTTCTCTTGTAGAGAAGCTCTCACTAATGCCAATGAAGGTGCCAGTACACAGAGAGCAAATGTTTGCGATCAGGACTCACATCAGTAGAGGTCAGCAGCAGGGCTCAGGCAGGTCCAGTTGTGATGTTCAGTTTGGCAGTTGCAAGGAGGCCTCAGGAAGATTGTTGTTTCCCTGTAGCTCACACAGTTCAATGACTGACCCTTGGAGTCATTCTGGATAGCATGGGATCAAAGAAAGCAGGTCACATCTTCCTTCCTTCTTCAGTCAACAAGACAATCCTTCAAGCAGCCAGGCAGTTATTCTGGCAGCACAGCTGCAGAATCTTCTGATTCTTCCAGAAGTGTGCAGAATAGTGGATACAATGGTCCTATTTTTATACCTGGTGCCAGCCTTTGGGAAAGGGAATTCTGTGACCTACCCCCAAAACAGGTTCTAGTCAGTCTTTTCCCTTCCCCGTGCTCCAAACTGTCTAGGGTGACAAAAGGCAAAGGCAGTCCTGGTGGCAGGTTCCTTTGTGTTTGCTGCACGCAATGTCCTTCGATATGTAATCAGGTCAGGGTGTATTCTGCTCCCCAGCCATTTTGCTGGGAAGACCATCTCTAAGCTACACCAAGGTGCCATTGTTCACTGCTTGGGCGCAATACGCATTAATGATGGAGGAACCATCAATATGCCCAGGCATTTGAGAACTCCTAGAAAGGGCACTGAAACATGTTGTAGTAAATTGGCAACTTTCTGAAAGTAGCATGTTCAAAATTGTGATCCAAATTCTGACTTTACCATTAAAGAGGATTTTAAAAACACAATTCATTTGAGTGTTGATATCCCATGAAGATCCAGACAGAGACTGTCAGAACGCTAAACTGCAGCAGTATCTCGTCTAACGTGAAGAGCTGAAACCAAGTCCAAAAGGGGAGGAGCTGAGCCCCGCTGATGTTTGTTTTCCCTTTGATGCAACACTTTCTCCAGTCAACTGCTTCTTGCTATAAACGAGTATGCAATATGTTGAGTACACCTAAAAACTCTAGATGCAAGATGAGATGTTTCTAGCTCTGGTAGTATAGCTCATAGAAGTAGGCTGTGGGCTTTTAGGTTTTTAGGTTGCCAGCTGATATTTCCACTATGGTAGAAATAGTCATATCATTGTCATTGTTAGCCTGATATTTTAGTACTGTTTTAATAATCATCTGTGTGGTTAGTTTACATGTGCTAAGCAACAGGATCGGCCTATTGAAATAAAACAATTTTAAGAATAAAGGCCCTCATTATGACTTCAGCGGTCTATTTCGTAGACCACAGAAGTCACGCCCGCCACATGACCGCCATTGTTGGCGGTCTTTAGACAACCATATTATGGTTGCTGGCTGCTCTCCACTACTATTTGGTGGGGAAGCTGCCAGCAGCCATGCTGGCGGTCGGCGGTCTAGTGGAGCTCGCTCCATCGCAACCGCCACCTCACCACAACACCGCCCGCCATATTTCAACATTATAAACGGTGTGGCGGTGTTGTGTTGGTGGGGCGCTGGCGGCAAAGCAAGCACCGTGGACCCCGTTCCCTCACGGATGACCACCATAACCTTCAGGTAAGGTGATCGACCCACAGGACGGGGGTATTGAGAGTTGTGGGTGTGAATGGGTGTTTGTGTGTGTGAATGGAGGGGGGTGGGGGGTGTTGTGCGTGTTTGTGTGCGTGTGTATGAGAATGTGTGAGCATGGATGTGTGGGTGTATGTTTGCAAGATGCAAGTGTGGTGTGTACGTGCGTGGATGGGGCACGGGGGTTCAGAACGGGGATCTGTGGGCCGGGGGTTCAGAAAAGGGACCGGATGGGTGGGGGTTCAGAACGGGAATATCAGGGGTGGGGTTTCAGAACGAGGACTGGGGGGGTTCAGAATAGGAACCAGGGGAAGTGGGGTGTCTTCGCTTAGGGGTGTGGGGGGCTTCTGATGGGGTCGGGGGCTCCTACATGGAGGGGGTGGGTGGGGAATCCTGTTGTGGCAGTATGTGAGTATTCCTATCGCCAATATCCTTACCGCCAGGGATTTCAGACCAGGGCTGCCACCACGGAATGCCTGGTGATAAGGATACTCAAAATAACGGGCAGGTGGACTGCTGGGTCAAAGGTGGTCAACCTTCGGGCAGGCTGTCCCACCCCCCGGTGGTACAGGTGGTGCACTGGCTGTGATGCAGCTAGTTCACTAGCGATGTCATTATTTGGTAGTCCTGCAACGCCACGCTGTCGGTGGTCTGACCGTGACCACAGGGGCGGCAGGGCAGAACCGCCAAGGTCATAATGGCCACCAAAGTGTCTTTCTTTTAGTGCAGTGATTGTGTGTGATATTATAAGGAGTGAAACAGAGTTTGAATTACCAAGGTGCACGGTTGGTGCACTGAACAAGGTTATGGCATCTGTGGGTGTCAAAGTAACCCTTACAGAACTAAGCCACAGTCTTATTTTATGCAATCCACACATCGCATAGGCGCTGCATTGCACAGCACACATCCAATGTGTGGGGTGCTTCAAAGCTTGTCTAGTCATAGGAATCTGTACTGGAAGACTATGAGGGCCATTATGACCCTGGTTGTGCTGCTCTCCCAGGTGTGGCGTGGCGTGCAGGACTGCCAAATTATGACAAGGGTAGTTGTATTGCAGCCAGATTACCACCTGTACCGCCAGGGGGATAGGACCGCCTGGCCGAAGGTTGACCACCTTCGACCCATTGGTCCACCTAACACCGCCCACTGCATTTTGAGCATCCTTACCGCGAGGGATACCGTCGTGGCAGCCCCGCCACGAAATCCCTTGGCGGTAACGATACTGGCAACAGGAATGCTCATTCCTGTCACCACTGCAGGACTCCCCAACCCCTCCCATGTAGGACCCTCCCCACCCCTGACCCCTTCAGAAGCCCCCCACCCACAAGCAGTGACATCTCTGACCCCCATTCTGTACCCCCCCACCCTTGTACATCCACACAGGCACGCATCACACATACATACATACACACACATTCACGCACACACGGCTACGACACCCCTCCACCCCCGCATACACACATTCACACAAGCAAACATACACTTGCATACACACACACACAAACAAACACATCACCTCCCACCCCCTCCATTCACACAAACACACACACCCATTCACGCACACAACACTCAAACCCCTCCTCCCCCTCCCCTGTCAGTTGATCTCCTTACCTGGTGGTTGCAGTGGTCGCCTGGGAGGGAACAGGGTCCATGCGCTTGCTTTGCCGCCAGCGCCCTGTCACCTCAACACCGCCATGCCTATTACTAAGTTGTAATAGGCTTGGCAGTGTTGTGTTGATGTGGCAGTGCCAGCAGACTAACCTGCACTGCACCGATAACCGCCAGTATGGCTGCTGATGGCTCTGTGCCTAATTTATGGAGGAGAGCCACCAGCAATCATAATATGGCCATCACTGGCGTTCTTGTGGCTGGCGGGAGAAGTCATAATGAGGGCCATTGTGTCATGTGCAAAACTTGTGCTATACAACGCACACTCACCTCTGCATCATGATGTAAGCTACCATGTAAGGCTGGAGAGTCCTTTTTAGTGCACCAGTGCAGGGGATGACCACATCCACAAGTAATTTTTAATAAATAGGGCTCTGCTCTGTTTTCACTTTCTTGTGCAGCATTTTTGGTTGCTGTGCTACAATTCTCCAGAAACAGTAATCTGGGTCATATTACACAAGTCCAGTATCTTTTTCACATAGGAAAATAGAGATAAGTCTCAGAACAGTCAACAGGGTGTATCTGTGCCACACAAGGGGAACCAATCAGTAGAGGTTCACTTCCTGGCAGTGGTTTTGGTCTTGACATCTGCTCCTCCTGGATGTCCACGTTTGTGGGGGGTTCTTCGGCTACAGAGGCTGGGGTGTCTGAGGCATACCTTTCCCACGTCAGGGCCTCCATTCCGTTAGCTGCCACAGATGTAGATGTGGCTGATGTTTCATTGATAGTAGAAGAGGCCAGATGTTCGGTACAAAACCTACTCGGAGTGTTATTCATGTCTCTCAGCACCCCTGCAATGGAAGGCAAGTAGGCATTTTCAGACAGCCACTGCTGCATGACTTCCTGTCCTGGTGGTTGTCCCTCTGTAGCTGTCTAATCTCCATCCTCATGGTAAGTACCTGACCCATCACGCCTTGGAATTATTGGTAAGCTCCCAAAACTTGGGAGATGGTGTCCTGGACAGTTGTGTCCCAGGAGCCACCATTCACTCTTGCCCACAATATCCCTCCCATGCACTCTACCCCCACGTGCCTGTGCCCCTGGCACAGTTTGCCCATTACTACTGGTGGCAGGTCCATCATTGACTGGATTCACAACAGGATACTTAGATATCTATACTGGGGGGGCACAAGATGGAAGACACTGCCCTTGGGACACAGGTTTGGGGGCAAATGATTGCCTGTGATGTTGGTGCAACAGGGCTGGGAGCACTGAAATCACCCTCACAGTTGTTGACTGACCAGGTGTCCCAGATGGGCCAGCTTCAGCCTCAATGTCTACACATGCAGGGGTGTTTCTGGGACTTTCATCCAGAGGGGTGATGGCAGTCTCTGGTGTCCTCTCCATGGTGACAATGGCAAGATTACCCGCAGGAGAATTGAAACACACAATTCTTGAAAGGTATGCAACAGGTGTTATCAAAGTTTGCCTGCTAGACATGCTATGTGATATACACACAAAGCGCTTACATGATCCCCTGATATGACAATGACACCTGCTTCCAAATATGGGTTAGAGCTGTGTGGGACACAGTGATTTCCAACTGCATGCACCATGCTTCAAGATCTTGAAGTATCTTGGTGGTTAGACGACTGTTCATTGACCCAGATCTTGTCTGATTAAAGACATGACAATGTGAAGTTATAGCCTAGTAAGGTGTACAGCATCATCGAGTCAACTAACAGCTACAAACTTTTAGCACGGTGACAGAGCTGGGCAACAGTGTGCATGTTAATATTTTACCTGGGCCTCTGTATGGGTGTACTGCAAGTACATCCAGCCTCTTATTTAGTTTTCCCCAAGTGTGTACATGCCATTGTTTGGATGGCAATTTCAAGGGGCAGTTTAGTAGGGAACACAGCTGTAGCTGTGTGTTGCTTCTACTAGTACTGGTTGTAGGCCATAGCATTGATGTAAATGCCATATACTGTACAATAGTGGTGCATGCAGGTCTGTTGAATGGATTGTTAGTTTCACATCCAAGGCTATTGTTCTGGTTTTCTTAAAGAGAGAACAGTGCCTGCTGAGAATGGTAATGATGTCAGTCCCTGTACTTTCCAGGCCGTAGACAGACAATGTGCCCACAGGTGAGTTATGTTAACATGAGGCATGCCAGAGAGGGATATTTGGGCATTTGGACACAGGGGTGGTGGGTGGGTTGTTTGTTGAAGTGGCCAGAGGTGATCAGTGAGCATGCAAGACAAAACTCTTTGGTGACATTAATGGTATTGTGACTTACCAGACTCCACTCCCCCAGGTACTCCTGTCAGGCCCTCAGGATTGAAGATGTCCAAGACCTTCTCCTCTCATGATGTGAAAGTTGAGTGAGGAGGTGGGGACACACCGCCAGTCTTGAGGACTGCCAACTGGCGCATGGCAGCCATGGAATGTACCTTCCCCTGGAGGTCATTCCACCTCTTCCTGATGTCCTCCCTTGTGTGTGGATGGCTGCCTACAGAATTTATCCTGTCGACTCTCCTTTGCCACAGCTCAATTTTCTCCAAATAGGTGGGGCTCTACTCTAATAGTTTCACCCACCATGTCTCTCAACTCATCATCAGTAAAAGGTGGATGATTTGTGGGGACATGTTAGTGGCAGAGGAGACAGTGAGGTAGAAGGGACACACCGCCAGTCTTGAGGACTGCCAACTGGCGCATGGCAGCCATGGAATGTACCTTCCCCTGGAGGTCATTCCACCTCTTCCTGATGTCCTCCCTTGTGTGTGGATGGCTGCCTACAGAATTTATCCTGTCGACTCTCCTTTGCCACAGCTCAATTTTCTCCAAATAGGTGGGGCTCTACTCTAATAGTTTCACCCACCATGTCTCTCAACTCATCATCAGTAAAAGGTGGATGGTTTGTGGGGACATGTTAGTGGCAGAGGAGACAGTGAGGTAGAAGGGACACACTGCCAGTCTTGAGGACTGCCAACTGGCGCATGGCAGCCATGGAATGTACCTTCCCCTGGAGGTCATTCCACCTCTTCCTGATGTCCTCCCTTGTGTGTGGATGGCTGCCTACAGAATTTATCCTGTCGACTCTCCTTTGCCACAGCTCAATTTTCTCCAAATAGGTGGGGCTCTACTCTAATAGTTTCACCCACCATGTCTCTCAACTCATCATCAGTAAAAGGTGGATGGTTTGTGGGGACATGCTAGTGGCAGAGGAGACAGTGAGGTAGAAGAAATAGAAAAGTGCTGTGTTCCGAGAGGGTGACAGTTGGTGTCTATTGTATGGAGTACTAAGTTGTGTGTTGTGCAGGTGTGGGATGAGTGCCAGTTAAAATGTGTAGGGGTGCCTATTGTATGATTTGTGATAATTTGTATGTAGCTTCTATCTGGCTGTGTTTGGCGTTCTCATTGCAAATAATTGTGGTGTGTGAAGGGGTGTATTTTATATTGCAGTGTGTGGGTGTGTTGGGTGTGTGGATGTGTGTCAGGTATGGGGTTTCCAAACTATCCAATGTGGTGTGGTGTATTACTGATGTGACCGCTGACTACCGGAGTTTGCACCGCTATTGGTTTTCCGCTATGGGGCAACCTCTATCGTGATTTGTGGACCATAATGTGATCACAGGTTTTTTGGCAGGCTGGCAGTGATGGGGGTGGGACCGCCTCTTCCCCATCCTTCAGTAACCTGGGGGTGTCGGGAATTTGGCTGTTGTTTTAGCGGGCTTCTTTGTGTGGCTGTTAATACAGCTATTGGATTACCACCAACATGGCGGTCTTTTGGAAGCTGCCACCGCGACAGTCTTGCCAAGAGACCGCCAAACTTGTAATGAGGCCCTAAGAGTGTGTCAGATAATGTACTAAGGACCTGTGGAAAAAAGAGCTTTTAACTGAAAATGGCATAATTTTTTTTTATTGCTGTTCTAAATTTGCCCTCATCCAAGCATCATGAATCAAGCTTGTGAGAAATAAATATATATTTGTCTGCCCACTACTATATTATCACTTGAGTTACTTGTTGTCATTCTTTATTCTGTTTCTATATGACAATAGTTAAGGATTCAAACAAACTTCCAATTGAATTTACACAGTAATATATATACATTTGGAAAAAGAGGAACGGGTGAAAAGATTTTTTCATGTAACATTTTTATTGAAGGCCTTATTACAAAAGTAATATCAATGCTTAATTTGTAACAGTAATGATAACACTATATCTACTACTATTAACAAGATAATTGTAATAACTGTAGGTACCCAAAATATTCTTAGGAGGTCAAAATATTGGCTATGCCCACTTCCCAGTGGCTCCAACCTCTACCACATCTTGCGCTGTACATTTCCCCCACTTTGAGAGCCCACTGCCAGAATCAATCTCACTAGAAGAGTTTGAAAAAAGTGGTAAAATAACCTTATGTTTACTTACATTTGCTATAAAGCTATAAAGCTGTAGGCTCAGAAAGGGCACTCTGAAATGACACACATGAAATATTCCAGTATTTTCAATAATTTGACCTGCAGTGCAAGGACTGTAATATTTGAAGAGGTACAGGGTTTATTTGGTAGCATAGGTTTCACCAAAGTGTTTCCTTGCTCTGGCATTGCACACCAGTATGTGATAGTACACCACTTTGGAACACCAGGCATTAAAACCAGAAGTCAGTAAAACTGCCCACTGAGTGAATCGCAACTTTGGCTTGTAGAAGTGGGCATGTTGCATGTGGACCCATCACTTACATTGAGGACACACTGAACTTTGGCTAAATATGCACATGACCAAATGTGTGGATATGTTTGGCCGTAGCTGTGGCACAATGTTGAACTGTAAGAGGGCAGTGATAATAAGAATCAGTGCAGGGTGCGGGAAGGTGCAACACTAGTGTGGTGATCTGGCATTTTCTCACATCTATTCAATTCAAACACAAACACCTGTCAACAATAATGCTGCTTTATCACCCCCTGCACACACCACTCATTTTCTCACAGAAACATATTTTCTTTCACCACTGATGATACATTTTCAGTCGTCAGGGACTTCATTCTGCACTAAGACAAGATAGAGGCTGCTTCAGTGACCCTTGCTGAGCACACTGACCTCGGTGAAAATTGTGGACTTTCCTAGCAAATTAATGTCCCCAAATAAAACAGGGAACACTCTTGATGCTGTGTGGTCCCACTTAGGCCTTTTCAACTCACCCACATTACTCACCCAACTACCGTTTTATATTCAGCACTCACAGAGTTCACATACAAAAGGCTTTGACAAACTTATCAACATGCTCTTCGATTATTGCACCTCAGTAGGCCTGAAGGCACTTAACGGCAGGTTTTCCTGTGACAAACCTCCAGCATGGATCAGGATAACATGCTGTGTCCCGCATTTGGAGTAAATATTGGCAAATATAGATCTTTTTAGTAGCATTCAAGTGTTTCACATCAACCATCGACCAAATGGCAACCACGTCCCACAAATTATAACATACTTCAAGTTTTAAGAGAATGAGAGGGGATAAAACAATAGCTCCCGAAATTCTCAATAATTGTGCAATGTTTCTGAAAAACAATGCAGATCTGGGGGACCTCATACATAGCTGGTCAGAACTCACTAGATTCATCATTAGGAGATACCCACGGAAAATCTGTAAAAAGGACACTCTTTAATGGCATTGATAAAACAAGTGTCTGCCCCCCGGAAGAGAGACTATTCCAAGAAGATTGTGAACAGGTTCCTGTGGCAATTGAGAGTCACTCCACTATGTACAAAGCCCTCCAAAATGAAACCAATGCCAGCACCCCTCGCCATATACATGCACACAGACACAAACACATACCACGCAAACATCCACTTACCTACACTTCCAGACACGCATCCACTCACACTCATCCATACATGCATTCACTCACACTGATCCATCCATGCATCCTCACAGCATTACACATTGACATGCAGACACGCACTCACTTCAACATTCATCCATGCCTTCACTCATTCGCATACAACCACGCATACACCACAACACTCACAGTCTCATTCACACATGCAGACACCACATACTCAGACATGCACACACAACACCCCCCACCTGCCCACCTCCCTCCCCTGTCGGACGTTCAAATGACCTTGTCCGGCGAGGAGGTCATCCGGCAGGAAACGGGAAGGGGCACTGCCACCACCAGCAGCGTCCAACCAACAGGAGACCGCCAGTCTGTATTAATGGTCTTAATACAGCTGTCAGCGTCCTTCTGGCAGGGTGGTGCAGGTAGTAGCAGCACCAGTACGCCACCGCCCCCCAGCATGCCTACTGCCGGAAATCTACCCACAGTGTGGCGGAAATCCGGCAGTACCCATTACATGGTGGGTGGAAGCCCACCAGCACTGGCGCTCTTCTGGCACCCGTGGCTTTGGCGGTCTCACTCAGAGACCGCCAAAGTCATAATGAGGGCCATAGTCTGATAGTGGGTTTTTGTGTCTGTTTTTTTCTTTTTATTGGTAATGGTGCCATGCTGACTTTATTGCAGAAATATCTGCATGTAGCTTAGTGAACAGCATTTTGTAGTACAATAGTAGCACTACTATATTACTAATAAAGATACTACACAATGCAGCTTGTAAATAGCCCTCTAATTGTTTTGTTAGCCTATGCACTAGTTAGATAAATATCAGTAAAACATACACTGATAATAAAAATTTAGGGGCATATTTATACTCTGTTTATGCCACATTAGCGTCATTGTTTTTGATACAAGTTCAGCACAAACCTAACTCAATGTTTATATTTTGACATTAGACACGTCTAACATCAAAATATAGGAGTTTGCACCATTTTTTGGATGTGTGCAACTACCTTGCATCAAAGAGATGCAAGGTAGGTGTTCCCATCTAAAAAATGGTGCTATCCCTATAGCCACATATTTATACCCTGTGCTCAAATAATGCACGGGTCGGAGGAAGGGCTAAATAATGGTGAAAAGCTTGCTTTGCACCATTATCTAACGCTTGGGTCAGACTAGGCATTAGGGGACCCATTTCCATGGTTAAACACTATGGAATGGGTCCATAGGTGCCCTCCCCAAGCCCCAGGAACACCCCCACCTACACCAGAGGGACCCCATCCCAGGTATGTAGGGTAAGTACTGGTAAGTATTGTTTAATCTTTTTTTAAAGTGCCATTAGGGGCCCTAACTTGGGGCCCCCTGCATGGCACAGGGTGCAATGGCCATGCCCAGGGGACACTAATCCTCGGTGCTTGCCACTGGGGTTGTGGGCATGACTCCTGTCTTTTCTAAGACAGGAGTCATGATTTTGGTTGTTGTGTGCCAGGAAATGGTGCTAGTCTGGTCAGAGGCATTTTCTTTACCTCTAACCAGGCAAGCGTCAGATTCTGATGCACAAACCCCTCTTTCCTTGCCACCACCCCCACTCGCTAGCGTCTTTTTTTTAGACGCTAGCCCAAGTTTAGCACCGGCTTGCACCACTCCTTTAATGTGTAGCTCAGCCGGCGCTATACTTTTTGCCGCAAAACTGTGTTTGTGCAGTTTTGCACCAAAAAGTAAAAAACTGGGCATTGGTGTCTTTCCACGGCATATGGTACCCCAAGGTGAGCGAGGGAGAAGCTTACAAAAATCAGTTAAATCAAATTACCAATAATAATAAGCAAGACCGGAAGGTGCCAATCCATGTGGTAGAACATGTGGAAAAAAATATGAACAAATAGGACATTAAGGGTCACATGTACTAAACTTTTTGCATGTTGCAAACAGCAAATTACGCTGTTTGCGACGTGCAAAAAGCACATCGCAATGCACAAACCCAGTTTTGCGATTCATTAACCTGGTTACCGAATCGCAAAACGGGTTTGCGACTCGCAATTAGGAAGGGGTGGTCCCTTCCTAATCACGACTCCCAGTGCAATGTAGGATTGTTTTGTGACTGCAAAAGCGGTCGCAAACCAATCGCAGTTTGCACCCATTTCAAATGGGTGCTAACACATTTGCAAAAGGGAAAGGGTCCCATGGGGACCCCTTCCCCGTTGTGAATGTCACTGCAAAAAAATTTAAGAGCAGGCAGTGGTCCTAAGGACCACTGCCTGCTCTGAAAAATAGAAACAAAGACGTTTAATTTTTTGTTTTTGTAATGCATCTCGTTTTCCTTTAAGGAAAACGGGCTGCATTATAAAAAAACAAAAAAAAAACTGCTTTATTGAAAAGCAGTCACAGACATGGTGGTCTGCTGTCCGCAGCAGGCCACCAACCCTGTGAGGGCCGCATTCGCAAGGGAGTCGCAAAAATCAGATTTGTGACTCGCAAATTGCGAGTTGCTCTGACTCGCGATATGCGGGTTGCAAATCTGAAAATTGCTACATGTGGCCCAATATCTGTTGCCCTTTGAGGGCCCTTGGAACGCTGGTCGGAACCAATGGGTGGTTAACAAAATTGATTAAAGTTTTTATAATGTAAATGGTTATGGAGTACTGATTAGTACAATTAGTTCACAAACACAATATTCTAATTGCAAATATACATATGATTAAAAAAAAGAGCAAAAATGTCTGTGTGTGCCTATAGGGTCAAAACACATACAGTATTCCCAGTGGACGGCTTTTAAAAATGGCAAAATTGTTAATAATTTGGTGTGATAATATGGTAGAATAGCACATGGTCTGGCAAGGCAGAAAGAATGAAGTCCAAAGACAATATGGCTGCACTGCATTAAAAAATGGTGGACAAGCATAATGCTTTGCAAAGGAAACGGCATGGAGAAAAAAGATAAGATGGTCACTTATGTGGTATACACTGGTTTCATAAAACTGTGGATCAGCATATAGCTTGCTAGGTGGAAAGCATGCTGATCAAAGACAAGATGGGCACTGATGCTGTAGGAGGCTGGCCTGGTGTGCAGGGGGTACCTATGGTACTCACACCTTATACCAGGTCCAGTTATCCCTTATTAGTGAAATGTAGGCAGTGTCTAGAAGTCAGGCTCTCTAGAGGTACCTGTCGATGAGAAGCCAAGGCCTAGCTAGGAGACATGCAAAGATCATGCAATACCACTGTAGTCACAGAGTACTCACACACATGAAAGCAAATACTCAGTGTTACAAAAATAAAGGTAGTTTATTTTGGTGACACAAATACCAAATATACCATAGAGACTATACTCCCTTAGGAAGTAAGTAATACACAAATTATATACACTAGTGTACAGAAATAGGCATAAAACAGTTAGAAAACAGTGCAATTAGTGAAAATCATAATAGTTAGAAATGGCCCTGGGGGAGCACAAACCATATACTAAGAAAGTGGATTGCGAAAGTCGGTCCCCCACCTAGGCAAGTGTAGTGTGTAGAGGGGAGCTGGGAGTACTAGAAAACTCCAAAGGTGAGTACTAGAACCCACCCCAGTGACCAGGAAAGCAGGAGTAAATCACAGTAACTTTCCCAGAACACACACAGAACCAAGAAGGAGAATTATGCAAAACCCAGAAGAGATGGCAAGACACCAACAGTGGATTTCATGACAAGAAGACCTGTGGAAGAAGGGGACCAAGTCTAAGCAGCGCTGGAGAGTCCAGTAAGAGCAGGTAGAGCAGGTGCCCCTGCTAACCCGGATGAAGGTGCTTGCACCCAAGAAGACAAAGTCGGGTTCCTGGAGGATGCAACTTATGTCCCACGCTGGATGGAGGATTGCAGTTGGGTTTGCATCGTCGGAGTCCACCAACAAGCCTTGGCACACGCAAAGCTTGCGGGTTATCAGAAAATGGCACTGCCTGGGACCATGAAGTGCCAGGTGGACTTTACTCAGGAGGAGGAGACAGAAGGGGAATTCAGCAAATCAGAGAGCCCACAGAAGACTAGGCAGTGCACACAGGAGCCCCACAGCAGAGGGACAAGGATGTTGCAAAAGAGGCCCATGCAGCACTACGACAAAGGCTCCCAATTTGCCGAAGAATCACTCAGGAAGCTGTGCGTCGCAGGATAGAGTGTGGGGGGCGGAGCTACAAGATGCACAAAGGACTTGGAGGAAGGATGCCAACAAGCCTTGGCAGCTGTAAAACACATGGTGCACGGGGGCACTGTCTGGCGTGGTAAGGCAAGGTCTTACCTCCACCAAAGTGGGACAGCTGGAAGAGAGGACCATTGGAACTAATTCAGGCTACCACCAGTGATGCAGGATCCAGGTAGTTTAGCAGGAGAGGAGATCTATGCAGCCGGTCGTCGTTGCAGTTAGTGTCTGCAGAAGCATGAGAGTGACTCCTTCACCCCAAGGGAGATTCCTTCTCTTTTCTGACGCAGGCTGAAGACAGACTGTCTTCAGAGGATGCACAACTGGGAAACAGTTGCATTTGCTTGCAGGAGCCGGAGATACAATGTTGCAGAAGGCGTCTTGCATCTTTGTTGAGGCTTGTAGAGTTCCTGGAGGGTTCTTCGGTGAGAAGTCGAAGGGGAGGTTGCAGAGGATTCCTGTTGGAGTCTTGCAATCCACGTCTGAGGAACCACCCAAAGAGAGAGACCCTAGATAGCCCAGAAAGGGCTACCCAGGTAAGCACCTATCAGGGGATGGCTCTGACGTCACCTGCTGGCACTGGCCACTCAGATGCTCCCAGAGTTCCCTGACAACCATGAATCCAAGATGGCAAAACCGAGGGACCCTCTGGAGGAGCTCTGGGCATCACCCCTGTGTTACTGGTGGACAGGGGAGTGGTCACTCCCCTTTCCTTTGTCCAGTTTCATGCCAGAGCAAGGACTGGGGGTCCCTGAACCTGTGTAATGTGGTTTATGCAAAGAGGTCACCAAATGTGCCATTCAAAGCATTTCCATTGGCTTGGGGAGGCTATCCCTCCCAAGCCTGTAACACCTATTTCCAAATGGAGGGGGTGTAACAACCCTCTCCCAAAAGAAATCCTGTGTTCTGCCTTCCTGGGCTTGAGATTTTCAAGAACCATGAGGGCAGCAACCTGCCTGTGAGGTGGTGTCAGCAGCTGGGGCTGCCTGGTTATCCTCAAAAGGCTGAAATGGCAAAACTGGGGGTCCTCTAAGGAGCCCCCAGAGTGCACGGAATCATACAACCAATGCTTGTAAAAGCCTTGGGGTATGATTCCAACATGTTTGATACCAAACATGCCTATGTTCACAATTGCCATTATGTAGCTGGACATAGGTACTGACCTATGTCCAGTACACACATGAAATGGCGTCCCCGTACTCACAAAGTCAGGGAAAATGGTCCTGGAGGTGGTGGGGGCACCTCTGCTAGTGCAGGGATGCCCTCACACACACGTACTTTGCACCCTGCCCTCAGGGTTGGAGAGCCTGCTGTAGGGGTGACTTATAAGTTACCTGGTGCATGTAAATGGCAGTGGAAGGGTGCTTGCACCTTTTCACACAGGCTGCAATGGCAGTCCTGCAGAAACCTTAGCATGGGCTCCCTCTGGGTGGCAAAATATATGCTGCAGCCCATAGGGATCCCCTGGAGCCCCAATGCCCTGGGTGCATAGGTACCATATACTAGGGACTTATAAGGGTGCACCAGTATGCCAATTGAGAGTGAAATACCTAGTTTTGGGAGAGAGAGCATAATCACTGGGGTCCTGGTTAGCAGGATCCCTGTGGACACACTCAAGCACACTGACATCAGGCAGAAAATTTAAGTAACCAGGCCAAGAAAGAGGGTGCTTTCCTACAGAGGCACACAGTGGTTTTAAGAAATGTTTTTAAAACAAAAGGCAAGCATGGAGGGGACATCGATTACAAAGAGAACATGACTGCCTACAATGCCGTCTGGAGCCTCTTTCTCCCCAAAGAGTGGCAGCATTGCAGGGAAAGGGCCACACACATGTACACAAAATGTGACTGTTCCCAATGTTTCAAACTGGAAAAGTGAATGGTGTCTGACAGTTAGAAAGAGAAAGATGTGCTTTGTACCTGGAGAACCGACTCACCACTCCATCTGAACTCTTTCCTTTGTCATAATATTAACTAATGAATCCAGCCACTATTTCAGGTCCTATGACAAAGGCGGATCAGTGGGTACTAACCCCGGACTGCTCCTGTTGAAATGCAAATAGTCAGTGAAGATTTAGAGAGATGTGACTTTTACCAAGAGGTCCCACATATTTTTTCCCTCAATGGAAGAAAAAGACACCTGGTACTGGAGGAATATCAAGTACCCTGAGAGGGCAGTTTACGGAGTAAGACCACCAACTGACTCCCTCAGAATAATCGAAATGTGGATACATGGGGGAGGTCAGAGTGCAACATACCTTTTCCAGGAAGCAACCTACTGCATTTGAGTTTGTTCAACTCAAAAAATCCCCATAGAATCCTGCTTTGTAATCCTCATACCACCTTAATCCCCAAGCATTAAGTACAGAACTATAATGGACTCTGCCTAAGTAAAATGTGATGTCTAGTAAACATTTGTTCTGTTGGGGTAGGGAAACAATTTTAGTGACTGTGGGAATTGGGAAAGCAGGATGTGGCAGTGGATATTCCTTTGGTTCAAGTACCTCTTCCGTCCCTTGTTGTTCTTGGTGGTCAGCGATCAAGACTCTTTGCATTGGCGCTGAATGGGTTCAAAATATGTTTGAGCCTGGTGCCCTTTATCTCCCACAGGGTACACACTAGAAGTAAACTCTTAATCTGTCCTACCCGAGGATGAGAAATGTTGTTGTAGGATGCAGAGATGTGAGAGTTTGGCACTGTACCAGGGTGTGCTTTCCCATGACTTACACTGTGAGTAGTTGGCTTTACACACTACTGGAGTGGCAGATTAGGAAAGTATCACTGACCAGCTACCAGGTGATGAATAACAGTGACTACTAGGGGTACGATTGTCAATCAATACCATGGCATGCTTCTCTCATTTCTATTCCTGGGGGTTTCTGGGCTACCCTCTCTTATGTGCAGTGGTTGACCTAGTACCTTTATCTGCTCCCAGGAGGTGGGGGTGAGACTGTGGGAGATGACAATCTGACCCTGTGTTCCAACCTTTCATTTGTCTCTGGTTGATAGCGGACATTTCCCAGGCATGTGGCTGCACTGAGTGAAACACCAATCTCCTCCACCAGTTACGTATCTAATCTATTTTCTCTCTTTTGGCAGAGAGGAAAGCTGATCTTTTCAGCAATGGTTGGGAGAGTCAGTAGCTCTGGCAAGGAGCGCTTTTCATCCATTTTTCATTTAGAGTGGCTAGTGGGCTTTTTCTTTCCCTGGAGACATATCATGGAGGTAACTTTTAGGTATAACCTGAACAGGAAAGGGCAATTGTGGTAACAGTGCTGGGAAGGTAGTATTACTGTACCCACTGTTTTATTTCAGGTGGCTAGTAGGCCTTCAACCCCATTGGAGGAAGATCGGAGTTAAGTTCCTCATATGACCTCAAGGGTAGGAAAAAAGGTTTATTGGAAGGAGAAAGGCCCTATGTTGTGGGGTTTGTGGTGTCTAGTAGGTGGGGTAGTGGGTGGCAGGGGGACAACAACAACAAATAATATTTTTAAAAATTTTAAAACCTACCTTTCTCGCCACTCCTCTGGCTCCAGTACTTGCAGGCACAGGCTTCCAGCCTGCCCTGCGGCCAGTCCTGATGCTGCTTTCATGCTGCTGGCAGCATGAAAGCAGCGTTAGGATTGGACGGAGCACCCTGGCTGGGTGCTCCGAGGCAGAGTGGAAGCTTCCGTCTGCTCTTTTCAATTTGGCAACACAGTGCCAAGTTGGAGAGAGCCCTGTGCACATGCGTGTTTGGCCAGCCAAACATACATGCGCACTGAGGGGGAGTGCTGTGCACTCCCCCTCCATCCCTGTCATCGCCTGTGGCCCAGCCTGTTTTACAATACAACCATAATAAACATAGTTTATTATGGTTTTATTATAAAAGCTTTGCAGCTGATGCTGCTGGTGGTGGGGGTGCTCCTTTGCCATAGCAGAGGAGCCGCCTCTGTTAGCATTGTATTCTTTCTAACAATGTTTGATGCAGAAAGAACGTTCCCTTTCTCTTGGAGGCAGATTTGAGAGTATCCTCGATCTCTTAATCAAGGAGGAAAAATGCTTTTGGTGGCTGGAAGACTGGAATCAGCAGAGCCAGAGAACTCCCCCTAATTTAAAGTCCTTAGTGGCTAGTGGGAAAATACTTGTTTGGAGATTGCAATCTTGCAACAACGGATAAGTCTTTGCTTTTAAGCTTGGTGGGTAGAACAGGACAAGAATAACGTATGGCTGCAGGGAGAGCTCAGCACACATGAAAACAAGAAATACCATCCTTTATTTTGTAATACATGGGAACGTGGGGAAGTGTCTTGCCATAATGCAGGTCCATGAGAAAGGAACTGAAGCATGCAAAAGAATGTGAATGCCTTTAATGTTGTGTGGATTTAACAAGGGATCATCACCAACTGCTGACTGTCCTTTTCCCTAGAAGTAACCTGCTTCATCCACTTCAAGGAAATGCACAATCGAACAGAACAGGATGAGACTTCCCAACTGCTTCACTAAAGAATTCCTGCCTGTCTAAGAGAGGTCAGTTGATGAGAAATTCCCTGCTCTATCTTGAATCTTGAGTCCCAAACTGTTTGTGGGACTAGTATTGGTAGATGTCTGCTTTTTGACAGTGCTGAAGAGTTACATTCTTGCCTTCCTCTGCCTGGAGAATCCAAAATGTACTGTTGTCTTGTAAGAGAGTAAGCCTTTGTCTAACTGAAAGAAATCAGACGAGCATTTGTAACTGACAACCCTCAATAACTGTTGGCATCACGCAGAACATATTTGGACTGTCAGTGCTGTAGCTGAAGCATGCAAAAGTGCTAACCGACTGGAACTGGACAAATTATTCTGTGGACCTAAAACAGAAGCTGCGGAAGTGCTACTACACCATGTGATCCGAAGAACCAGTCCTGAAGATCTGGACATGATCCAATCATGAGGACAGTACAGTACATGTTTTACTAGCTATGATATGAATAATTCAATTTCTGGAGTAACACATGTAATTTTTTTAAGGAAGGGATTTCTGCTTCTATCAGGCTACTGAAATCGAGTCATGGCTTCCTCTCAGAAACCAGTTTACCTTATAGGTGTCTGATTCTTTGAGCTTTGGCTCAGTCAGTTCACATCAACACTGTGGCCTCTCTAACCTTCAGAAACGTTTTTTGTGTATTTTAAAAGCGATGGAAGTACTTTTTGAAGCTACAAAAGTTAAAATATTTAACTGTGGAATAAAATAGAAATACAACTACAAATGCAGTTTTTCTCAGTATTTATGCGTGCATAAAGTTATGCCTTCTATATTGGCTCCCACACAAATGTTGAGCACTTCTGGAATCTGCAACTGCAGCACGTTTCTAGGAGTTTACTTAGAATCTATTGAGAGTTAAAAGAGAAATAACTGTACTTTCAACTTTAGAGTGAATCTACAAGTCGGACCACCCACCAAACCCTAAATCATGCACTAAAGCTATCATTTAGAGTTCAGCTGGAATGTGACATTCGTCAAAAATTGAGAAGAATTAGCAGAACCACCACAGGCACTGCTTTGAGCAGGACATTGTCCAGCTGACACGATGTCAGAAGGTGCACCTTTGTTAGGACTGGCCTTAGATGCCCTCTCACGCATTTTATGCCCTGCCTGCGAAAAAGCACAGCATGGCACTACCAGACAAAAAATAATAACGCCCGACGTGACTCGGAGAAAGCGTGAAGAATGACAGGCATTGCCTTTTCCAATTTCAAAAACAAACCACCAACATGGTTCACCTCCTCCTCACCCGTCCCTCCACCACCACCACTGCAGGGGAAGAAATGGCTTAAGAAACTCCTTCTTCCCGGTACGCGGATCCAGCGTCAGCGAAAAAAAGCCACAGACACAATAGTTAACTTTGCTGGGTGAGCTGTGTCTGAGCCAGAGTCCAGCCCTGCCTATTGGAGATCAGCCTGCTAAACTCTACATGCCATACTTCTTCTGCACTTGTAATTTTTTTTTTTTTTTAAGGCCGCACTTTTTTCTGTGAAACAAATGAGATTAAATATACATTCCATACCCTGCAAGAATTTGCATTTATTTTTATATTATTGCTTTGTTCTTTATAATACACAAGTCTAATTTCGTGTGATCGTATTTAGTAATTTACTAATGAAGCTACTTGACCTAAAAATATCAGTAAACATTGGTAAAGTATAAGGACACCATACTCAGTTGCAGCCGTAATGTAATAATATTAATACAAGCCATCATAACATGTATTACATTTGGTTTTGGAAACATACCATAGCAATGCAGGACAAATTAGCGCTGCATAAAACATGATTTCCACATTGACCTTGCCTACATTTACCTTTGGCTAACATTTAAAACAAAAATAAAATACCTTTAAAGAGCAGGAAACGCTGTGCTTAGCCATTTCTTCAGCACCCACGATTTATACATTAATAACACAAAACTCTTGCCCTGGGCACTGCAACTTCGTCTGCAATCATAGGAAATGCAAACTGTCTAAAATATAATTGCTAACCTCAGCAGGAGAGCAGATGTACTTTCTGGGGATGTTGTGTGTTCTTTGTCAGACCATTATAAAAGGCTTTTTCAGAAAAAAACTGCAAACACAGCTTTTCTGAAGAATGTCCAGGTTTCACTAAGATCACTTTGTAAATTGGCGGCTCGTCCTTTGTGGGTGCTCAAGACATTTATTTCCAGCCTGGTTGTTAAAGTGTTGTAAGCAGATTTTGGATAACAGATGGTAAGTATTATCAAGGACTTCAGAGGCGTACATGGAAAAATATTATCCTGATGGTTCAAATATTTATTAAGCATATTTCTAAGTTATAAACTGCCCATAAGATTGCTGTAGGTATTTATTGAGTGTGGATGCATGAAGCACATAGGTTGCTTAAGCCTATAAAATTGCTCATTTTAAACAGATTAGCTATGCTCATGGGATCCTAAACGCTTTCTTGATGTATTTCCCATTTGAACCGAGTAATTAAGTGTAAAATGTAATGCAACATATATATTAAACAAACTGCCAATGCTTACAGCTGGATGGACAAAACTGCACACAGTTCTTAAGAATGATATATTTGAAATTTGTCTTGGGGATGTGGGTTATTTTCAGAGATCAGTATCCTTTCTTCAAAGATTCCTTCGAGATCTTCTATATATATATCTTGAGTAGGACTGGTTTGTTTGCTGTTTGCGCACAACAGATCATCCACGTGAATATTGTATGTGAGGTATGCCCTCGTGTACAGAGGGCACGTCAGAATACCAGGACAAGGCGATGCCGACACAGCTTCTAAAGTCACACAGTGAATGTTGAATGTAGCCCGGAAAGAACAAGCACCCGTGTCACGTATCCAGTTTCAAGGTCAATCTAAACACCAATGAGCTAAAACGAATTTACAGCAAAAATCGAAATTTAAGCGAAATGCAGGAAACTTATTCACCGGGAATCCTCTTAGTAATAGCAAATTCACACATCTAATGATGAGTAATAATTGCACATGAACAGTACTGAGACACATACACACATTCAAATAAAGCAGTAGAAAGATAAACGTGAAGCAGAATGGCTACACCACAAACTAGTGATGTGTTTTGCCCTGGCGTACCAAAAGAACAGATAAATATAAGGGCAATTGTCAGACTAGAACTTTAACTCAGGTGAAGAAAATATCTTAATAGCTATTTTTAAATCCACTGCAGCAAACAGCGCGACCTCCAGTGTAAATTCGGAATGGATCCGTGGATCCAAACCTCAATGGAAAAAAAAACTCACCCTCTCACACACCATACCCCATCTGTGCACAGCTCAAGACCTAAGGCCATGTGCAGCTTGGGGTTGGGTGCATGTAGACGGTTGACAGAAGGGCTTGGCCCTCTGCGATGCCAGCACTAGAGCTAAGGAGTCTGCAAGGACCCCCCGGGCCCTGGTGACCAACACCGCCCTGGGACGATATCATAAATATTGTTAGGGAAGCCACGTGGCCCTCCCTGGTCCCAGAGACCACCACCTCCCCAGGGCTGCATTACTAAAATAAAAGGGGGTGGGGGATGCACAAAACCCCAGGGATCCCTACCTCCACGGAGCTAGTTTAAGTAAATTGTTAAAGGGGCACACGGACTGACCCTTGGGACCACCATCTCCCTGGGACAATACATTCAAAATACTTGGGTGGGTCACACGGAACCCACCAGCCTTGGGGACCACTACCTTCTGGAGCCATTTTTTATTTTTAAAATGGGATGTAGGCCACGCGGCCCCCCCTTCCTAGGCTGACTTAGGCTGCGGGGGATCCATCCCCTGGGGCCCAGCCATATCCTCCTGGGTGCCCTTGCTCCACAAAGGGAACCAAATATTCCTTGATGGGGACTTCAGGGGAGCCTCAAGGTCCCCACGGTCCCAGCCGGCTCCCCACCTCCTGTGGGAACTGGCATAGCCCGATACACAGAGAGCTTCTGAAAATGCAGCTCCCTGCATATGGGAGCAATCTTTGCATCTCCTTCTCTTCTTGCATGACAAAGGGCAGGGAAAGAAATGAAAACTCTGCTCCCAGCAAGGGGAGCAGTTTTAAATTTTCCGCTTGCTGGAAGTGGAGTTATGTTTGCTTTTGCTTGGCAGGAGCTGACAGCTCCTGCCAAGCAAAAGTAAACAGCTACCTCCCAAGAGTGGGCACCTCAGGAGGCAGCAGGAGCTGTCCCTGGAAGGTGGTGAAAATGCTTTTTAGCCCTGGCAGGGTGCCAGGGAGACCCCTGGACCAAGGCCATGGGCTCAGGGTATTCCTACCCTAGACTCTTCTCTTATTTCTGGAGTTTTTCTTTGTCACTCGCCTGAAGTCGAGTCCCAAAATGGATGCCAACACTTCCTGGTTGAAAGATTGTCACCCAATCAGATCTCAGCATGAGATCTCTGGGATGTGTGGATCCTCCGTGTCCCTAGATATCTATATTTTTTTAAACTTTAATATCTCTAAAACTACTGAACAGGTTTACACCAAATGCTGTTCAGCGGTTCGGGCTGTAGTCGTGTCTAAAGACCCTATGGGAATTAACATAGGAAACTGACTTGTTTTGACTCCCCCCTTTTGCTCGGCCCACGCTTGACATATCTCCCAAAAAGTGTCATGCCCAACAAGACCCTATAAGACACTTTTTGTTGAAATTGTTTGTGAAGACTCATCAAACAGTGTTAAAGATATAGGCATGTCACGCTTTTCTATGGAACTAGGTTCATACTATAACTACATACTGGCAGCTGCCAGTAATACATATATATAAATACCTCAGGCACTCAATTTGATACCTCTGCCTTTGAATATAGATCCCCAAATCCCTCTGCCATATTAAAACCACAAACAAATGAACTCAAAGGTTCTCAATTGGACACCTCCACCTTTGAACATGGATCCCCAAATACATCTGCCATATTAAAAGTACAAACAAATGAACTTGAAGGTAAGGGGCTATAAATGAGAACATAATGCAGTCACAAAACACTCAAAATCAATTGGATCAAAATGCTGTCTGGGATATTTTTTTTAAGACCTAGCAACTAACGCTTGTAGCCCTGTCTTGTCAGTGCTCAAAAATGGACATCCTGGTGGATTTACTGAACGCTATGGCTAAATCAGTATCAGGGACAGATCAGAAGCTGCCAAACCTAAACAACTTGATAAAGCGAGCTCAGGACTTTGCAAAGATGCCTATAACAGATTGCACCTGTGAGCCCATAATCAACAAGCTGGCCACACTTCCAGAGCCCTTAAATTCAATAATAATAAACCTTAGGGTGAAATATGAAAAAAGGGGGTGAAACTTTAGCCCAAGAATCTCCCAAGCTTCGGGAGGAGGCCAGCTAAATCAAAAAAATGTCCTGAGAAAATATCTGACAAGGAAAAAGAACCCTTTGAAGTACCGGGGTGTGGCCAGAAATGAGCACTCAGGTAAAATGCATGCTCATTAAAATCTTCAGAGAAGGAGAAAGGACGTCAATCTGAGAGTCAAATAAATACACTTCCTTCCCCCTCCCCTAAATTTGCGGTGCACCCGCTATGCTTAGAAGAGCCACCCACTAAAAGGCAAAAGAAAAAACAAAGGAAAGCAAGGAATAAAATAAGAGGTGTCTCAATGGGCCCTCCCGCTACAAAGACGAGCTCCTCTTCAACTCTGGACATAAGAAATGGAATGTTAATGTCCTATGACCTAAATAGAAATAAAAAGACCAGCCCAACGGCCAATAAGTTGTTCCCACTATTCAACACACAAATGAGGGGTCCTTTTCACCAAAACCATGGGAGCTGAATGAATCAAACTCCAATGAGGAGAATAGAAAAAGTAAGGACCAACGAGATCCGCTAAACCTAAATGGTATAGGTCCAATCAAGCAGGAACCACAGAATATCAAACTACACCAATGGGAGGTGGAAGCTGAATCAAGTATTATTCCTGTAATTCACAGGAGGTCATTTGATAAAGAGGGTACACCTACCACAGTTACCAATCCTGAATGTGCTGAACATTAAGGGGCTCAAACAGGGGACCAAACGGCTCAGCTTCAGGTAAAAAAAGGAAGAGGGTCTGCCATCAAACAGTTGGAAACAGTGAGACAAAGGGAACAGTGTATGGTGGAATCTCCCAGACCACTCTCGGAGGGAGAGCCCCCAAATAGATCAGCTGCGAGGCTAAATGTATCAAATTCAGGATGGCTAGATAGAGAGTCTATGCCACAGTTACAGGTAACAAAACAGAAAGGGACAGCCCAAATGGGAGAACAGGCGAACTGTATAAGAAGTCCCACCTATGTCCCACCCATAGACTGTAAACAATTAATTCTGGAACCACAATATCAATCTAGGGGCCCCTATGGTATGCTAAATTGAGGAAACATATTAAAATTGTTGCAAGTTATTCTGGCCCTAAAAGATATAAAGTCTACTGATATTGATTCCATAGAATTCATACCAGTGGTTAAAAATAATGAAGGCAATTTCAATGAATCAACCCTGGTAACTTGGAAGACATCACAGGTGGTTAGAAGAGATGTAAAAGAAAACAAATCCTTCTTAAAATGGGGAAATAAATTCAGTATACCCAAACAAACAGGTTTTCCCGACCCTCTAGAGGCCCAAAACAATATGCCAAACTTAAATAAATCAAAAGAGTTAAATAAACCTTTCTCAGTTCATGGATCTGCAATTGGGAACAAATGTACTGATGATCACTACGCAGGGCACAATGCTTCCAATATGGACCCATTACCACAGCTAGAACTTGGACGGCTGTTGGAAGTACTTTGCCTAGAAAGTCGTCAGTGACTTCCGAATAGCCGGGCACACTATGTGTTGGGAACTCACTATGATAAACTCTGGTATATAAACGGGATTAGAACATCCAACAAAAAGGTCTGACAACCCTTTAAAAAACAAATTCAAATTATCTTCCTGCAGGAGACTTGGGCCACCAACCCATTCACAATTGATGGATTTATGGGCTTTTTCTCCCCGGCAATTAGGGAAAAAAGGTTTGGCCACCCAAGGGGGGGATTAGCAATCTTTATCTCAGCAGGGCTAAATTTATCTTGCACAAGGGTATATGAGGAAAATGAAAAGTTTCTGCGAGTGAAATTCGATTGATGGAATAAAGAACATTCCAGCTCACTCTTACTAATCAATGTCTACATCCATCCAGAAGCGTTGTCCAAGAAACACATATCCTCCAAACTGATAGACACAATATTAACTGCCTATCAGGATTTAGGTTCCTCAGAGTTTTTAGCAGCTAGGGACTTCAATTTGAAATTATTAAATCCCTTTGAAAGGGAAGCTAAAACCATATTGCAAGACAAGCGGGCATTCCCGCAGCAGTCCCTGGGGTTAATAGAGCTAGGTAAACCTGACACAACTGCAATTTCCTTAGTAAAAGATCTTGAGGCCCTTGGGCTCATACTCCTAAACAGGAGGTTTCCACAAGATACTCCGCCGGCGACCAACTGCTATGTCTCTGGAACTCAAGCAACAATTGATTACACTGCAGCCTCCTTATTCCTACTTACTCTAATCACCAAATACTATATTATGAAATCAGACAAGAGTGACCATGGTCAACAATGTCTGGAAATTGGCTGTGGCTTTCCTATATTTAATCTTGCTCCAACTGCACCAACTACAACGAACTATAAGAAACTTCGATGGAGCAAAAAATCAATGGAGCCCATTGGAGAATGGTCAATGGTGACATTTGACCAATGCCATAATGATATATCCTATGACCCAATAACCATCTGGTCGATATTCCTGGACAGATTTGCAATTGGTCTCCTCATAGAGAGATCAGAAAAGAATTATCAAAACTAGGGGCGAGCTAAAACAAATACGAATATACAAATATCAGCTCATATGATCAAATTAAGAAGACAACTGAACAGACTCTAAAGGCTATATAAGACAAATCCAACTGACTGTCATATTAAGGCTCACCTAAAAAATATAAATAATATCTATTGGAAACAAATATGGGATTATAAACTACATAAAAGTCATGACTTTTGGGCAAAGGCTTTATTTCTGAGTAAAAAAAGGAATGCACAGGGATTTTGGAAAATGGTGAATGAACTGAATAAAGCCCCAATGACCTTGACTAGCTCCAATATTTCAGAATCCTCACGGTCTGATTATCTAATTCACCACTTTGGGGAAAATAAGAGAGACATTAAAAATTCAGATGAGACAACAAATGAATCAAGCCCATAAGGAGTTATATTAGAGCTCCCAATTCTCCAAAAGGAATCCACAAATTTAACCTTCTCGATGTTGGACGTTGTGAACTTAATAAGGAACAGCAGAAGCGGCGGGGCCCCAGGCACAAATGTTATCCCAAATGCATTGTTTAAATTGAACCCGGATTTTTGGGGTGAAAAACTGGTCTCAATTTACAACTACTGTATAGAACTAGGATGTATTCCAAAATCTTGGAGTGGGCCATAATCCATCCAGTATTTAAAGGAGGCAGTAAATTCCATCCTGAGAATTACCGATTGATTACCTTAATGGATGTAGAGGCTAAATATTATGTTGGGCTACTACTGGAGCATCTTCGCAGGTGGGCAACTGGGAACAACATTATTCCCCCCAATCAGACAGGCTTGGCAAAGGGCCCCGGAATGGCCACAAACATTTTAACTCTCTTTATTGTTATTGACAAATGCAAACAAAAAAATCAACCCTTGTATATGTGTTTTGTAGACTTAAAATCAGCTATTGACTTAGTACAGTGACGTCTTTTATGGGAAAAATTATCCTCCTGGGGCATACCAGAGAAATTGCTAAAAGCTATTCAGCAGTTCTATACAGATACATGGACCAGAGTAAAGATAGGGGATGGATCCTTCCTTTCATGGAAAATTGGGACAAAACAAGGACTGAAAGAGGGTTGCTTGCTGGTGCCGTATCTTTTTAATCTCTTTCTATCAGATTTGACTGTAAAGCTTAATACGGTCAATGCCCACTCCCCTAAGGTTGGTGACATGCTTATTTCCAATCTGTTATATGCTGATGATGTAGTACTTCTGAGGCAAGCTAAAGTAGGACTACGACGGCTCATCGTCAATTTAATTGAATATGCAGAGCAGAATGGAATGAAAATCAATCAGAAAAAAAAGAAAGTGATGGAAATTAGTAAAACAATCTCTAGAGTTAAAAAATGGTACACACAAAGGAGAGTACTGGAACAAGTAAATCATTATAGATACATGGGCATACTATTTGATGAACGGGGTTCCTTTCTCCCTCAGAAGCAGGATCTGTATAGAAAAGGAAATGTTCTACTTTTTGCCTTTCGCACTCTGAAAAAGTTATTTAGCAGCCTGAGCTGCCATCCCTTGCTGCAAGTTGTTGCAGCTAAACTAAATTCGACTATAGGGTATGGTAGTGGTATGGTAGTGAAGCCCTGTGCGGACAAGATGCCACCATCCTAAATGGAATAATCAGAAAAGTATTTAGGTCTCTATTCCAGCTACCATGGTATACTTCTCAAGCTCAAATTAGGCTGGAGTTTTGGTACTTAAACCAATGTATAGCGAGTAAATGTAGCTATATCAAAACCTGGAAACACAGTTAACAAAGGGAAATCAGCTCCGCCAGGCACTTCGGAAAGAGATCAGTTCAAATCCTACAGCCAAATCTAGACAGTATTTAGATCATGCATTAGAAGAATTGGAATACGGGAACTATGGGGCTCAAATCTATCCTATTGTGCTTCTAAAAAAATCTTAAACCGAATAGCAAAGAAAAGATCAGTACTTTAAAAGCCTATTAGCAACGAGGTCGCAATCTTGGATGGTAATAAATGAGTACAAACTCCTGAAATATCAGCCACATCTGGAGGCTGGGTGGTCAAAATCAGACAAGGATCTTTTTTATCAAACGTCATTTGGGCATTATTCCTGGTGGTGCCCATCTATCCCCATGGGAACGCACTGTAACATTTCCTCAGTGTATGCTCTGCGGCTGTGGACTGGAAGACATTACTCACCTGATCTGTATCTGTAATGGCCTACTGAATGAGCGTAAGACTCTATTAAAAGCAGCATTCAATCAGAGGGGAATACGGTCCTGCAGACAAGCGGTGATCGCCTGTTTTAAACCTTCTGTCTATACCTTGAATGCCAAATTCACAAAGTTCTTACGATTGTCATCTAAAAATGTATTACAAGTTCATAATTAGTATAAACAAAATATATGCACCTGCTGGCTTATAATGCCCCCCATACAGTATCCACAAAAGTATTTTTGCTCTTCTGAGTAGCAACTGAATTGTAAATACATTTTTACTTTATTTCAAGAAAAATTATTAGAATCTATAATATACCTCCATAGTACACCACATGTATAAAGACGAGGGGTTTGGGACACTGATGTTCTTTTTAGCAAACCTCTGTGGGTATGATTACAACATACTCACTTCTAATTAAGAGGTATTTGCCAGTAAAAAAACTATTAAGAATAGTATTGTTTTTTATGAAATGTAGAAAACAGAAGAAAATCACGGTTAGATATATTGAACTTACATGGTAGATATCTAAGAAGAATTTTTAGACCAGAATGGACGTTTTTTGATTTGTTTTTTATATGCATGGGGTGAGTAGTATCTCTTAAAAATGTATGATGTATTGGTTTTTATTAACTATGCATTTAAAATAAACTTGAAATTGAACCATATATATATATATGACTATAGACTAGGTCCTAACTATAACAACTTACTGGTGACCATCAATAGCTAATATATATATTAGCTATTGATGGCCACCAGTAAGTAGTTATAGTTAGAACTTAGTTGACATAGACAGAGTGCTTTTTGCTTTGCCTATAACTTTGGTGCCGCTTGACAAATCTTCACAAAATATTCAAAGCTTATACTTTGGTCAGTTCAGCTGCTGTCTTGAAAGTTTTGGTGTGATCTATCAAGCCGGGAAAAAGGGGGTGGTCCCAAAATGTGATTTCCCCATTCATTTTTTGATAGGGTCTTTAGACATGTCCACAGCCTAAACTGCTGAACAGAGTCACACCAAATTCGGCAGGAAGCTAGATCCTGTTCCACAAATTACACTTTTGTGGTTTGGTGTACATCTGTTCAGTAGTTTTGGAGTAATTTTAGGTCAAAATATGTAGATATATAGACATATAGGGATATATAGGGATGCAGATCCTCTGTGCATCTAGACTTGCAAATCTGTGGGAAAAGAAAGGCAGGTTGCAACACCATTTTGTTTGTTGCAGTGGCTCAGGGTGGGAAAAGAAGAGTGCAAATACACGTAAGGGTCAGGATACTGGTATCCTGACTCCCTAGGACACACAGAGAGGTCGTGCCCTAATGTAACTATAACTTGCGCCTTCGCCATGCACAGCTAATTACTCTACAAATTACATCATTTATGACACGTTCTATGGCATCACTTAGAAAACTGTGAATGGTGGGGGCGGAAGTGATAGTTACCTTAGGAAGCAAGTTATAGTTACTTGAGTGCACCTGCTGAATTTCTATAGTTTTGTGCAAGGAAATTCAGAACCTAATTGTATCATCCCTGGAGCCTTTAGTTTTTTCAGTGAATTTCTATGGCTATTTTAACAAAAAGTCATTTTAATTACTCTTTGTTAATCCAACAACCACAGCGCATGGCTGAGCTCAGCAGGGTTGTTTGCAGGGCCTATTATATTTATATATATATGTATATATATATATATATATATACATATATGTATATATCACATGTACAACAGTCCTGGAATGCAGGTGCTCCACACAGCGGTCCTGGATGGGCTCCGAGATGCCCCAAATAACCTCCAACACTCCCTTAAAATATCAGGAGAACCAGGACACCTCCGATGTGAAAATTCAATTTATTTCAGCAAAAATATATATATAATCCACCACAATGTCCTGCTACTCCGACTCTCCTCCCCCTCATGGCAGGAACAGACAACAGCAAAGGCTCGGAGCATTTATTTATTCACAGACAGAGCAAAAAAAAATAAAGGTAGTCGAAGCATTTCGGCTTTAGCCTTCCACAATACTATAGAGTTCTACTGTCCAGATTGTCTATTGTTAAAGTGCCCTACAACAATTAGTCCTTCGTCTACGTTGTTTTAAACAACTCCTAGACTGCATATGCAATCATATGGATTTGTCGAGTGCCATCCAGGATTTTTAATCACTTTCCTTTTTTCAACGTCTATGTATACCAGTAAAGTATTTAATTATTTTTTTGTTCTGTCTTTTTTCCTTTTGTTCTCTGTCTTTCAATACAGTTCATTTAGATGGCCACTCAATAACAATCCATGATATGGCTGGGGTTTATCTGCTAATATAGTATTATTTTTAATTCATTCTGAATTGCTCATTTACCCAAATCATTTTGTAGTCACTACATAAGTGATTATTCAGTTTCACAGGATAATAAACATTAAGGCCGCGGACTCGGCGGTAAGGACTGCCACATCACGAGCTGTGGGGCTTAGCAGAAGCCAAGCCTCCACAATCCCCGCCTGGCCCACAGGTGCGGTTGCACCGACATGGCCAGAGGTGTGCACCTCCAACCCAGCGGCAGGCCTCAGCTCGTCTGCTAGCCAGATTACGAGGCTGCAGACCACCAGGCTTTTCACATTCCTGTTGCTGGCACACACATGCACACATGGGCCCACACATGCACACCCCCCCACTCATCCACACACTCACAATCACCCTCCCACCCCTTCACACACGCATGCATTACATACACACCCCTCAGCATACGCATACATCCACACAGACATCCCCACTCACTCGCAAACATGCGGACACAAACCCCACTCACTCACAAACATGCACTCAGACACCCCCATACACACGTACATACACACAGACACATTCACATTCACTTGCATACACACATGCATTCACCACCTCTTTTCCCCCGCCACATACATGCACTCAGACTACACCACCCTCCCCCTCTACATGCAAGCACCCACACACACAGACACCCTCCCCCCCTTTCGGATGCCCGCTTACCTTCTTTGTTGACAACACCACTTTGTAAATACAGCGCAGGGCATTGCGACACTGGAGTGTCAAGAAAAGTGACACTCGGATGGATGTAGGGACTCTTAAATATGCGCCAAAGAGTTATGAGCATAAAGTGCTAGTTTGCAATTTCTTAAGTGCAAAAATAGTTCTCAGTGTGTACAAATTTCATATTAATATTATTTTTCAAATGAAACCTGCATATTTCATAGGGTCAAGAAATGTTTTCATTATTAAATATAATAGCAAAGCGCATTTAAATCAAAGTAATTAAATTACAATTGCAAATGTTCAAAAAGCCTCAGATTACATATGTCTATGTATATGTTTGGCAATACCGCAGCAATAAGTAACCACATTTTTCATTATGGTCCCGCTACCAAAGACAGATCTTATTTTATAAACAATTTCACTTTCATTTACTTGATCTAAAACTTCACATTTCTCCTTTCATTCTTATCAGTCAGAAGGAGATTATGTTTGGGTGGATTTCATAGATAGACATATAATTCGGCTTCCAAATTGTACCCTATTTGTGTTTCTGTGCCCATTAAGATGATTAATCTCCCTTGCACATGGCTTGCATTTAATGCACTTCTGGAAAGAAGGTTGGTTCAACCAATTTGTTTTTCTCACTGTTACATTTTGATAATGACTACTGGTTAGGAGATCCCCTAGAGATGCCCCTTTTCTATAGGTGATGTCCGGATGGGCTATTAGTACTGCTTTTAATGCCACATCTAATCTTACGATGCCCCAGCATTTTAAATTATTTGCTTGATTTCCTTGTATTGCGAGAGATAATCAAAATATTCTTTCTCCTCAGCATCAGCAGTTCTTCCCTTGTTTTGCTCTAGCTCTTGTCATCAAGCGGATAGCCTCTAGAGAGAAATCTCAGTTTCAATCAATTGAAGTCTAGCATTTAGCATTTATCTCAAAGGGAATGCTCCTTCTAAGATTCTTTGGGTGTCTACTATTGCCATGGATTATGCTGCTACATACTGTCTTCTTTTGGTGTATCTTGGTGATTGTCTCTTATCTCAATCTCATTCTCTAGAAATGCAATTTGTTTGGGGCTGACAGTGTGGGAAAACATTGTTGGAAAGTGGATTATTGATAAGGGCATTTAAAAATCACAAAACAGTAAATAAGTAAAACACAAAACAATAAAAAAACAACACCAATTTATAACAATAGAGTATATTTATATCTTTAAAATGACACCTAAACAAATAAAATCGGATAAGGGGAACTGGAGACATGAATTGTTAAAGAATTTGCGTTTTTTAGCGCCTAGAAACAAAAAACTCCAATCTGGTCATCTGGTCGCACCTCGACCAGGGCAAAATCAAAGTTTAAGGATGACCGTGATGGAGCCCTGCTCGGCTACAGCAAGCGGGAGGCCTTGGTCAAAAGTTTTCATTCAGACTTAGTTGTTTTCTTGAACATATTCTTCAGCAGGACAAAGTCATCAGTCTGATCTGACATCCCTGGAGCCCCTCCTCGGATACTCGTTGCAGGAGTCCTCAGTGAAGATTTCTACGTTCGGTTCTACGTTAGACGATTTTTCGAGTTGAAAATCCTTCGACTGGGCCAAACCTGAATCTTGATCTAACGTCCCTGGAGCCCCCTTCAGATACACTACACGGGAGGTCCCGGTCAACTTTCTACATTCGGACTTCATCACTTTTTCATGGATTTTTTTCAGTGGGACATACCTGCAAGTCAGGCCGGGTCACGGTTGAGGCAAGCTAGCTAGAATCACCACAGCTGGTCGGTCCCTCTATGGAGCTTTTTCCAAAAAGTTCTCCAACCTTCTCCAAACTTCTGGATCTTCTTCCAGAAAGTATTTTAAGGTCCTTTAGAAGTCCACAGCTTACCCAAAGGTTCCGGAAGCTCTGAGATTCTCCTTGAGGGAGCGGACTACAACTCCCAGAATGCACCTGGCTCAAAATCAGTGGTCAGCTGGTCAGTTTCTTCAGGATCTGAGGCAGGGGACTGTGGTTAGCAATTTTTCACCTATAGCAAACAGTGAGTCCCTCCTTTAACAAGTTGAATTCAGGCAACGTCCTTCTTCTGGTGAAGCCCAAGTGTGCAGCTGGTACAGTCCTTCAGAGTGCAGTGTCCAGGTGCAGGTCAGGGGTCCAGCAGGGCAGTCCTTCTTCTTCTGATGTTCCTCCTTGTAGGGATCTGGTAGGGATCTGAGGTGTGGGTGCAGCTCTGCCATATTTATCCTTGCTCCTGGGTGAAAAATAGGGGGTCCTAGGTGTCCAATCAGAGGCAGGGTTCTTCTCCCTGTGATGACCACTTCCTGGGAAGTGTGGCAAAAATCAATCCCAGGGAGCAACATTCTTCAAAATTCCAACATGGCTGAAAATTATTTTTGGAGGTTAGATCTGGCTGAGCCCACCCACTGGTGTGGCTCAAAATCCTAAACAGACCCCTCTCCTGCCCTCTCCTAATCTAATCAAGAGGGGACCTAATTGTCCGGGGTTGCTGGAAGTGAAGGAGGTGCAGAGTTGCTCCAAATGTCCTTCCCTGCCTTTGAAGACCAGTTTGGCAGCCCTCCCCTTTCCTGCTTCCCCATCTGCTGAGGTAGATCTCCTCCCCCAGGCACATCCTTTGTGTTCAGCCAAGGCCACTTCAGAACTCATCAAGCAGTCTGGCAAGGCTGCCAGAGGCTGCCCAATCAGTGAAGGGCACTACAGAGCTGAAGTTGGCAACTTTTCAGGTAGAGTTTAAAACTCTTTACCTAAAGTAGTTATATTAAATCCAGCAATTGTAAGTTATGGGATTTATTATAACAATTAATTTGATACCAAACATGATGTATCTGACACTTAAGAGGACTTTATTAATTAAAATAAAGTCTCTCCATTTTAGCCTATGGAGGCCATTCACTACAGTGAGGGGAAAACAAATGTGGCTGTTTTACCTCACCAGGGCTTATACAACTATTTTTATAAGGCCCATGCTTATAGTTACATGGCACCCAATCCTAGGGCCACATAGGGCACACCTTAGGGGTGACTTATATGTAAACATAAGGTAGTTTAAGACTTTGGAAGTACTTTTAATTCCAAAGTCAAAATAGAATTTAAATTTAATTTAAATGCAGCCAGCAAAGGAGGCCTGCCTTTAAAATATACCTGGGCACCTCAGCAGTGCACCTATGGGTGCACTAACTATGCCGGGGTCCCTAAGCCTACATGCCCTACCATATACTAGGGACTTATATGAAAGTTGATATAGCCAATTATAATTAGCCTAATTTGCATACTTATTTTACACAGACCACAGGTCCTGGGACTGGTTAGCAGTACCCAGGGCACCATTAGAGTCAGGGAAACACCAGCAACAACTGAAAAATGGGGGCAAAAAGTTAGGGGGCCTCTGCAATCAGCCCTGTTTTCTCACAAACATCAAGTTCAGTATGTTCTTATTTAAGTACAGAATAAATAGTTCTAAACCCTTAACATCTCCTTCTGAGATTAAAAAGAGATTGCGATATATTCTGACCCAGAGTTTCATATTTTTCAATACTTTCTGCTTAACTTCTGTTCTGATCACTTCTGATTCCCAGTACCTATGAGCAGGTAGGCATATGTTGGTGAAAGTGTGGTGCCCATGGCAGTACCCTGTTTTTGTAAGTAAAAATCATCATTAAAAATAAAGACATTGGGGGTCATTCCGACGCCGCCCGCCTGGCGGGAACCGCCAAAAGACCGTACCGCGGTCAAATGACTTTCCCGCTGGGCCGGCGGGCGACCGCCAGAAGGCCGCCCGCCGGCCCAGCGGGAAAGCCCCTTCAACAATGAAGCCGGCTCCGAATGGAGCCGGCGGAGTTGAAGGGGTGCGACGGGTGCAGTGGCACCCGTCGCGATTTTCAGTGTCTGCACAGCAGACACTGAAAATCTTTATGGGGCCCTGTTAGGGCATGGCAGTGCAGGGGCCCCCAGGGGCCCCACGACACCCGTTCCCGCCATCCTGTTCCTGGTGGTATTTACCGCCAGGACCAGGATGGCGGGAAGGGGGTCGGAATCCCCATGGCGGTGCTGCAAGCAGCGCAGCCATGGCGGATTCCTTGGGCCAGGGGTAAACCGGCGGGAAACTGCCGGTTGCCCTTTTCTGACCGCGGCTTTACCGCCGCGGTCAGAATGGCCCAGGAAGCACCGCCAGCCTGTTGGCGGTGCTTCCGCGGTCCCCGGCCCTGGCGGTCATGGACCGCCAGGGTCGGAATGACCCCCATTATGTATTAGACAAAAATACAACATTTCACAAAGCATGTCAGAATGCTCCAAAATAACTGATCAATCTGTCTCTCAGAAAATGTTTTACAGCCCATATGCGATGAATATGTCTAATTGACATATAAAGTGATGGTAGCTCTATTGTAGCCATTATATAGGCTTACTAAAAAAAAATTGAATCATACAGATATGATGGCAATGCTGTGGCATAGTCTGCCAGGAAGATTTCTATAAATCTGGAAGTGTTTTCCAAGTGTTTTCCAATAAGCAATTGATTGAGCTCAGTCTTGGACTGGAAATTTTTATGCACCTTAGGCAAGAAGTATATCGTTGATATTACTGGGTAATCAGTGTTTAGTTATTTATATTCCTCAAAATCAATCAATTCTCTGTCATACCAATTTGGAAGTTTCTTGTGGTATTCCAAAGTTAAAGCTTCCACTGTGTTATTTTTCAATTTTTCATTATGCTATTTATTCTCTAATTGCTTTTCAGACTCTATCAGGTACTTTTCACAATCTTGTAGCATGATGTTCCCATCCATATCAAATGCCTTAAATATTATTTGTTTGTCTCCTCTTAGTTCCTCAATGGTTTTCCTTTTGCCAGGGATGATATTTTGCGGTGATATTTTGCTTCCTCATTCTTACTTTTTTACGAAATAGGTCATTAAGGTCTGTAGCAGTGAATTCATGAAAGAGATCAATTTTATCCCCTGGAGGCAACTGTAGACAAAATGATGAGTCAGTTTTAAGGCCACTGTCTCCTCCTTCTCCTGTTTCAATGCCCATCTTTCTTCAAAATTGCAAATCTGTCATCTTGATAAATGGATCTATTTAATTGGTTCCTTACGAATATTTTTCCAATGTTGACAAGCTTTGTAAACAAGGTAGCTCCTTTATTGTCTTAATTGAATTTTCATATTTTGTTTTCAATTTCAGCCTCATGTTTGTATATTTTACTCTCCATCTGCTCAAATTGCTTTTCAATTTCTTCAGAGGAAGTATGCTTCTGTAGCTCTTGATCCAATTTCTTAATTTTTGTTGTTATGTGTTCCAATTTTCTTTCTGCATGCAGTATTAATGTCGGCAAAAGATTACAGGAGCACTCTTTCATATTTTCCTGCCATTTCTTGATGAGATCTTCATGTAAATCATTTAAAGTGGGTAGAACTAACATTCTTAGACCTCTTGGAATTCTTTTCTGTTCAATATATGAAGGGATATCATTTCCGACCATTTATTTATTTCCACAGGACTATAGAGTTCCGCTGTCTAGAATGTCGGTTTTTAAAGTGCCCTACACCAATTTGTCATCTGTCTATGTTGTTGTGAATGACAGCTAGACTGCATATGCAATTTTATGGATTTGTCGAGTGCCATCTACTATTCTAAATCATTTTCCTTCTTATAACTTCTATGTATGCCGGTAAAGTACCTAATTCTTTTTTTATACTTTACTTTTTCATTTTGTTCTCTGTCTTTTAATACATTTCATTAAGATGGCCGCTCAATCACAGTGCATGATATAGCTGGAGTTTATCTGAGAATTGGTTTCATTTCCAAGGGATGGCATATTATTATTTTTAATTCATTCTGAATTGGTACACATAGCCAAATCATTTTTCAGACAATACATAAGTGAATATAAATTTTATATATATGCAGGGTTGGCTCCTCCCCAATGGCTAAAGGGCATCACCCCCTGGCAAAAAGCCAGCAGTTGAAAAATAAAACAATATTTCAATATTGTTTTATTTTTCTGCTTATTTTTCTGCTGCTGGCTCAGCAAGCATGTGAAGGGAGGGGGTGCTGGGACTCAGGAGGTGGGGATGAGGAGAGAGTGCACTAAGTGGGTAAGTGTGTTTGGCCGGCTATCTATATATATATATATATATATATATATATATATATACAAAAACAGACATTTGAGTTGAGCAAATTTGCAGTGTTTCTGGAGATGTAGCGTGCTCTATACTGTGTATATATATATACAGTATAGAGCACGCTACATCTCCAGAAACAATGCAAATTTGCTCAACTCAAATGTCTGTTTTTGTAGCAAACTTGGTGCTCCCATGTGTCTGGACAACGGCAAACCTTGCTTTGGTGGGGGTATCCAGTCAAAGTCCTCCAAAATGCTATTGAAAGAGTTAAAGCACGGACAAGAGAAGAAATATTAGAGATTCGAAGAAAAGAACCAAAAAAGAGAATGCCATTCGCATGATTATGGATTATAAACTTAGACACCAAGAAATGAAGCAAATCTTCCAAAGGAATTAGAAACATTTACAGCTCAATGAAACTTTAAAGGGAGTGCTCACAAATTATTCAAGAAGAAAATAGAGAAAGACTGCCTCTTTGGGGGACATATTTACGCAGAGCCATTTACGCAATGTTAGACTATCTAAGAAGAACTACCTAATCAATTCAGCTTCTGGAAATGTGCCAAATGCGGGGCATGTGAACATGGAATGAATAAAGTTCATATACATTATATAAAAGAAAACAAGAAAAAATCAAGGAGCACAATATATGCAAAACAAAATATGTGACCTATATACTACAATGCACTTGTGGAATAAACTATGTGGGTAGTACAGCGAACAAAGTAAAACTTAGGATCTTGCAACATCTAAGAGCCATAAAAAATAACAACTTTCCCTACCCAATAGCAGAGCACCTCTTAGAGAAACACGAAGGAAACATGAGTGAACCTGGGTATTATACTTTAAACACATTAAAACAGGAGGGAGGGGTGGCAACCGGGATTTGACCCTGAAGAGAATGGAATCAAGATTAATCATTCTAATGGGAACAGAAGCTCCTCTTGGACATAATTTGGATACAAAGTTGTATATTCATTTATAAAAGGACTTGGTGTTTTTTTTTAAATAATGAATAACCTGTTATATACTTGGTTGTAATGAATCACAAACACAGTGGTCGCTCAGCACTATTCTTCACACATGCACTTTTTGCACATGCACTTTCTATGATCACATTTGACACATTAATGGTTGAGATGCTTGCTTCATAGAAATGATAGGGCACTTTAGATAAATCATATCAACAAATTAACACCCTAGCTGCTGGGCTTCCCCCCCAGTGCTGAGCCCTTTTTTGACTGTTTGGGGTAGTTCGCGCTTAGGCCTTCATAACTTTTTGTCCACAAATGCTATCCATGCCAAATTTGCATCCTTTTTTTCCAACATCCGAGGGATTCTAAAGGTACCCGGAGTTTGTGGGTTCCTCTTGAGGAGACCAAGACATTAGCCAAAATACAGCTAAAATTTAATTTTTTCCAGAAAAATTGGCAAAAAGGGCTGCAGAAGAAAGCATATGTTTTCTCCCTGAAAATGGCATAAACAAAGGGTTTGTGGTGCTAAAATCACCATATTCCCAGCTTTCAGGAACAGGCAGACTTAAATCAGGAAAACACATTTCTCAAAACAATTTTGGCAATTTACTGAGACATACCCCAGTTTTACTATTTGTTGTGCTTTCAGCCTCCTTCCAGTTACTGACAGAAATGGGTGTGAAAACAATGCTGGATCCAGGACAGCTACACATTTCTGAAAAGTAGACAACATTTTGAAATCATCAAGGAGTCATTTGTGTAGATGCATCAAGGTTTTCCTACAGAAATTAGCAGCTAAAATAAAAAAAATATTGAAATTGAGGTTAAAAAAAGCCATTTTTGTCTGCGTTTTCTTTCATAACTTTTTCCAGTTATGGAAGATTTTTTAAAGCAATATATAATTATGTCTGCTGGACTCTTCTGGTTTTGGGGATATATAGGGCTTGTAGGTTCATCAAAAACCCTAGGTACCCAGAACCAATAAATGAGCTGGACCTTGCACTGGGTTTTTATTGTATACCGGGTATACAGCAATTTATCTGGTGAAATATAAAGAGTCAAAAACAGGTATCAAGGAAACATTTACATTTACAAAATGGGCACAAGATAAGGTGTTGAGAAGCAGTTGCTATTTGCACATCTCTGAATTCCGGGGTCCCAATACTAGCATGTGAATTACTCGGCATTTCTCAAATAGACTTCTTTTTTACACACTATCTTACATTTGGAAGGAAAAATGTAGGGAAAGACAAGGGGCAACAACACTTGTTCTGCTATTCTGTGTTTCCCCAAGTCTCCCGATAACAATGGTACCTCACTTGTGTAGGTAGGCCTAATTCCCGCATCACAAAACGCCCCAAAACTCAACATGGATACATCAAACTTTTTCCAGTTATGGAAGATTTTTTAAAGCAATATATAATTATGTCTGCTGGACTCTTCTGGTTTTGGGGATATATAGGGCTTGTAGGTTCATCAAAAACCCTAGGTACCCAGAACCAATAAATGAGCTGGACCTTGCACTGGGTTTTTATTGTATACCGGGTATACAGCAATTTATCTGGTGAAATATAAAGAGTCAAAAACAGGTATCAAGGAAACATTTACATTTACAAAATGGGCACAAGATAAGGTGTTGAGAAGCAGTTGCTATTTGCACATCTCTGAATTCCGGGGTCCCAATACTAGCATGTGAATTACTCGGCATTTCTCAAATAGACTTCTTTTTTACACACTATCTTACATTTGGAAGGAAAAATGTAGGGAAAGACAAGGGGCAACAACACTTGTTCTGCTATTCTGTGTTTCCCCAAGTCTCCCGATAACAATGGTACCTCACTTGTGTAGGTAGGCCTAATTCCCGCATCACAAAACGCCCCAAAACTCAACATGGATACATCAAATTTTTACAATGAAAACTGACGTGTTTTTTGGAAAGTGCCTAGCTGTGGATTATGGTCTCTAGCTCAGCCGGTAGCTAGAAAAACCTACCACACCTCTGCATTTATTTAAGATTAGACACATAGGGGAACCTAGGATGGGGTAACTTGTGGTGCTCTCACCAGGTTATGTTACCCAGAATCCTTTGCAAACCTCAACATTTGGCAAAAAAATGCTTTTTCCTCAAATTTCGATGATAGAAAGTTCGGGAATCTGAGAGGAGCCACAAATTTCCTTTTACCCAGCATTCCCCCAAGTCTCCCGATACAAATGGTACCTCACTTGTGTGGTTAGGCCTAGTGCCCGTGTCAGGAATAGATCACACAAAGGTCAATGTTGGTCCTTACTTAAGGGCAACTGTTGACCCTGGTGTGATCCATGTCTGACTCAGGCTCAAAGTACAGGCACTCAATTGGGGTAGCATTTTATGAGGACAGGTGGGGAAACACTGGGTGGTAGGAATTTTGTGGGTCCCAGCATTCTCTTGTAGTTTGTGTGACAGAAATGCACGAAAAAACAAAGTTTTTATTCAACATTTTTACGTTTGCAGTGTATTCTGGTCAAGAAAACTTTGGGGAATCAACACAAGTCACACTTCTGTGCACTCCCTGGGGTGTCTAGCTTCCAGAAATGTATGGTTTTGGTAGGTTTGCCCATAAGGCTGCCGAGCCCAGGACCAAAAACACAGGTCCCTGCCTTACAATGCCAGGTTGTTTTGTGATAGATAATTTTTATGTCTCCCCAATAAGATTTGGGCGGTGGAATTTGGGGCTGAACTAAATTAGGGAGCTCCCAAGAGAGCACTCTCTCTGTGCTTGCTGCCTCATCCTCCTGCTCTCTGGGTTGGGCTAACCCGTTATTGTCCTGCTGCACTGACTGTGCTGGTGAAGGGACAGCAGTACTGTCCTCATCACCTCCTTCAGAATCACTGAAAGAGGAGTTATTGAATGGGACTCCGACGACTCAAAAATCGCTCATAAAGTCTACGCCATTGTCCTATCCCTCAGATGCTGTCTTAGTATCTGCTATCTCAGTCTCTGAACCTATGTCAGAGCTGTCCTCTATAACCCGAGTTATAGCAGCAGTCGTCCAACAAGATGCTATCTCTGCTACTGGATAAATTGTTGCTCTAAAACACTAGCCTATGTAGACAGTCACAAAATTGCTGGTGGGTGTGTGTGTGATACATGCAACAGTAGAGGTCACCTTACCTTCGCTTCTTCCTCAATCAGCACTTTCTCGCAAGACGCTCAAAAAGACACACTCTTACTTCACCTTGTCACATATCAGTCATCACATTCTTTAACGCCTCTAGTGCCCAGTCGAACAATCATTATTGGTGCTCCCATTCCCATGACCTCCTCCTCGGAATTCCTCACTACCACCCAGCCAAAATGTCCTTCATCTCTCCATAGCTCCCCTCACACACACATTTCATTTGTATTATAGTGCTGGCTTTACTAATCCACTCAGGTATTCACATATTCACAAAAAATACAGATTTGATCTTTGCATATAAACCTTCTGGGCCACTTTATGACATGAAAATTGCCACTAGACAAAAGTTAGATCATTTTGTAGCAAAAACATAATCACAAGACTTGACTTTTTCATTGCTGCCTAAAAGCTGCAGTTGAAACGCGTCAGTTGTAGTATATGCATTGGTTTGAAGATACAAGCTGCAACTGCAAGAGATAACTGGTGGTGAATATATATATATATATATATATATATATATAAATATATATATATATACTATATATATATTTATATCTATCTATCTATCTATCTATCTATCTATCTATCTATCTATCTATCTACATATAGATATATATCTATGTAAATATATCTATATATAGATCTATACATATATATATTAATAATGTTAGTATGGTTTCCCATAGGGCCCCCAGGGAAACCATACAACTATATAAAAAATTATTTCCCCCACAGGGGGTCGCCCTGCTCATGGGAGACCCCCTGTCAATTTCTTTTTTTTGTAAAAATTTTTTTTACATTTTGTAAACCCCTGGGGCCAGGGCTAAACATACTTTTTAAAGAAAAATTTGCCCGGGGGCAGCCCGTTTTCCAAGGGGGTCTACCCCCCAAGTGAAATCCCTGGTGACTAGTGGGGTTTCCTAGCACAGCTGAGATAGAGGGCCAGGAAACCGTTTCAGGAAGGCCTCATTTGAAAGGGGAGAATCTCCCCTTTCAAACGAGGCCTTCCTGAATGTCGGGGAGACTCGTTTGGGCCCGTTTTTCCTACCAGAGGAGGAATTGGTCTTACGGCCACTTCCTGCTTCGGTGTTGAAAGCAGATGGTGAAGATCTTCCGTGTCTCTCAAGGTTATTTTAAATTTTAAAAAATCCTCCGGTGCAATGCACCAGAGGATTTTTTAACCCCCACCCCCCCAGTGTCGGCCACAGGTCGTGATCCGCACCAGGAAAGTAGTGCGGGCATCGGCCAGTGGCCGACACCCTCACCCAAGGGGTTAAAATATACAACATGACAATGATGTATGGATAATAAAGCAGAGGAAGACTTAAATGATAACTAAGGAGCATTGTGAAGTGGCTTGTGTCTGGACAAATCTAAACCCATCTGAGTTGCTTTTGCTCATTACAGGTTGACTTTGATGGCATTTTGCCAATCCAAATCTGTAATACTGTGCCTGGAGTGGTGAAAATCTTTAGTCATTTTATAGCTCAGAGTGGATGAACATTTCTGTACAAATGGTGAAAATAACTTGTCCGTTTCTAGCTCAGCATAGATAGCAATATGCTAATCTTATACTTAAAAACTTTACTAGAAAAACTGTCATTTGAGGTGAGCATATTTAGAGTGTTGCTGGTGTTGTAGGGTGCTATATATTGGAGATGCTCTCCATCTAAACTTGAGAACTACCTGGGGTTCACTTTAACCTATGCCTTTAGCTTTATCTTGCCAGCTCCAAATATTTTGAGAGGCAGGAAAAGGAGAAAGGCAGAGGCTGTTGATTGAGAAATTGAATTGTTGAGAGCAGTGGGCCTATACCAGTTTCTATAGGCTACGTCTGCTCCATAGTTTTTAAAGGAGCTCCTAATATTGCAATGTTGCAATTATAGTTAGAGATCCTGGTACAAAATAAGTTAAAATTTGATATATGTATTTGTTTGCTTCAAATATTTTGCAAAGTATATTTAACACAAAGTTACATGTATTTCATGTTTGTTTTTCAGATTTTTGTGTTTGCAGAAGGAGATTTTTAATGCCAAGAAAGATAGAAAACAGACAAAAACAGAGAAAACGCTATCTTCTTGAAACTTCTTGTAAAAATGTACTCATAAAAAGAAAGTTGCTGGTAAGAAAACTAAGCACTTTTTTAGCAATATATATAGGAAAATGCAAAATATGGTAAAAGTTTCAAATGAAAAGCTAGCTTCGCAGTCTAGTCACAATGGAGATGTAGTACATCATATTGAAAGTAGGAAAAGTTGCAAGAAAACTGCTTGTTTCACAACAAGACAGGTACAATTTAAGGAAATATGAGTGAGAATGTTTAGGAGTAGGGTAGGATAGTACAGAATTTGCTACAAAATATGAGGGAGAGTAAGAGAAGAAGGACTGCATTGAAGCGAAAGTAGCATATTGAAAATGTGTTGACAAAGCATTTGCCCTCATGCAAAAACTATTCATCTTGATGCTTAACAGGATAAGGGCACTGGATAAAGCAGTGCTGTGTGCGAAGAGAAAAAATCAAAAGAAAAGGATTAAAAATAAAAGCATTTTTTGCCAAGTTTTCAAAGGAGAATGGAAACATATTTCAAGGACCGAGGCTTTCTTTAATAAAGAAACCTATTCACAAGAGAACAAATTAGTGCATGCAGTTGAAACAACTGGTCGATGCTATGAGGTAAAAGATGGTACTCCCAATCAAAAAGAGGAGATGGTTCCTTGAAATGTAGAGGAAGAGGTAGCTGAAGGAAGAGATACAAGAAAGGCATAGACATGCCTCTATGTATAAATGGGACTGCAGTAGTATTTATAGTGTTCGGCAGGAATCAATTGATGTATGAGGAACTTTTCTACATGGATTTCCATGTAAAAGTGTGAAACGGAAAATTGCAATTTTACAAGGCTTAGATCCATACAAAGTAAGGAAATACATTAATTTACAAGGGTATTCATTGTCATGTTTATCTAAGAAAGTGTACACAAGCACCTTTTATCATTCTCGCATTCTGGCTGTGGAACTTTCAAAAATGTGAAACTTACTTAAAAGACTCTGGTTTCTTCAGGGGTAGAGGAAGGGAACACTGATATCACTATTGGTAACTTTCCATGAGAAATAGCAACATTTAATAGTTTCTAAAGGGAAACCAAGCTATGTTTGTGGTTGTTGTTGGTATGCCCACTACAAAGCCTAATCCAGTAAGGTGGATGTGTTGTCAAAAACTAAACAAGGAATTAGAGATGTGATTAAAATTTGCACTGTACTTGTTTGTGGAAAAACATTTTGATTCGTCTGAACCTCAAATTATCTGTAACTATTGCTATGATAAATTACAGGATAACAAGATGCCTGCCAGAGCAATACTTAATAAATTGAAGTTGCTTCAATACTGGAGACATTTCAACATTTAAATGTTTACAAACAATACTGATACAATCTATACATCGTTTTCAAGAAGTAGTTCATGTGGAACCAAAGAATGGGGAGCTACCACCATTAGAGCTATGGAAAAGCTAGTAGAGATGTGTACCTACCTATAGATTTTAAATGCAATATTGAAACTGGGGATATAGAGAGAGATGTAGATGAACCCCTTGTTATTCTAGTCAATGGTGTGCCTACAAAGAACAGAAATATCTAGCAGGAACTAGTGGATGTGAATAAGGTTAAGAACGCAGCACTGTAACTCAAACAGAATTCTGTGTATTACTTAGATGTAGATGATCTTATACATGGAGCCTGTATGGAGGACGTCTTGCTTTTAACTGGACAGTTTGAAAAAGTGGATAAAATCAGATATGAAGAAATATATGAGCAGAACAGCAACCAATCACCCCATTCAAAAGAGATTATTGGGGATTCCATAGAACTGTATCAAGTGAAATGAGCTAAAAGGAGCTCCAATGAGTGTGTGGGAGAAACGTTTAGAGGCTCGCTGTTTTCCAAAACTGTTTCCACCTGGAGCAGGTTGACAATGTGATGACCGCCCAGTGCAAATACCAGCAGCTGAGTACAGCTGAGTACAGATCAACAAGAGTATATTCAGAAGACCATAGATTTAGACACAATGTTCCACATATATTTAATCTGTTACTTGCATGTTATTTGTCTGCACTGCTTACGCTGTTAATCATATTCTTAAAACTGGAGTTACTCTACAAAAATATGTTTGTAAAAGACTTTCTTGACAAATTTCATTGAAAGATGAGAAGTTGGAATACAATTTGATACATTTGATAGCATACCATTGGGGGAACAATGAATATTTGCATCATCGTCCTGGTGAGTTGAAGTGTATGTTACAAAATTTAGGTGCATCAACTTGGTTTGTGACCCGGGGTTGTGCAGAGTGTGAATGGGATGACTTACATGACTTTTTGAGAGAACCAAACTCTAATATTAAGGCTATCAATTTCAATATAACAGGGTAAATTTGCTCTTTGGATCTGCAAATGTTTGTAGGTATTTTAGCCATAGGTTTCAAAACATGCTTTCCTTCATTTACAGCAAAAACTAAATCCAACTCTTGGCAAAGTTCTAGATTGTTTAGGCGTAAAGAGTACCAAGCAAGAGGTCCTCCTCAAATTCATATGTTATTGGGGATAGAAGATGCACCAACATTTGGAACAGACACAGATCAGTCTGTATTTTCTTTCGTAGAATAGTATGTTACATCTAGCATCTCAAAGGATAATGTAGAGAAAGGGCTAAAACAGCAAGTTCTGCCTTTTCAGTTACATAGAGTGGGAAGTACTGTCAGCAGAAATACCGAGCAAAAGGAACATTTTTCATGAAATGTTGTTCTGTATTTCCAAGACCTGTTATTTCAAAAGGAAGAGGGAATAGTTTTTTTTTATCTGCAGTGATATATACACTTACTCATAAATCAATTCCAAAACACTACAATACACTAAAGTAATGACTACAATCCTGTCATTCTAAAAATGTGAAATTCTAATATGAACATTCAATTTGTGGCAGACAACTCAATAGCTGTTGCTTGTTATGTGACTTCATATATAACAAAATATGAAAAGTTGGAGATGAAATATATGTGTCAGGAGATTTCTGCAGAACATTCTTCAACAAAGAAATTATACAGCTTCAGTTTAAAGAAGCTTTCATACAGAGAAAGTAAATATCTAAGAGTGTTGTGACCGGTTGAATTCAGCTAGTTTATACTCAGGAGAAATTGTTTGGGTGAGTCTAGATCTACCATGCATCTGCAATAGATTGTAAAAATAGTTTATAGATGTTCAATACCTTGAGGAATTTGAGCCACAAAGTAGTGACATTGTGAGGATAAACATGTTGGACACTTACTATCCAGAAAGCAGCCCACATCCTGAAAATGTATGTCTTTATTAAAACTACAAATATAGAAACAATGTCTCAGAAATACAGATGAAGGTAAATTTGGAATACTTGGTTTTGATGTGTGTTTGGTAAGACACAGCAAAGGCAGTCTAATTAACCACAGAAAACACAGTTGCCAAACTCCTGAAAAAAAAAGTATTTTTCTATTTGGCACTTCTATAGCTGTTTAAGCCTTGGCATTCTGAACCTGAAATACTCACAGAGTTAGACTGCTACAAGGACTCTTTCAATGATGCAAAAGAAACCATGGGGTGTTCAGTTTTTCCTAACTATTTGAAAATGTTAATTGATGAGATTGAACAAGAAGAAAACAGTGCTACTGAGATAAAGTTCACAAAGCAGGCAAAGTTCAGGTCCCCTAAGTCAAGATGCTCTTGGACAGCCATTGAAAACGAATCTGCAATTGCAATGCTTGAGGTGGAGACTGCAATGCACAAGCAAGACAGGTGTGAGAAAGTAGTTGGTTGGCTGACTGGCTTATGATCCCTGGTCAAGTAACAGCCACAATCCCGTGCAGGGTGGACCACGAAAAGTCATCAATTTAACCTGTGCCTAACCCTGGATAGCCAGGCACAAAAAATATTCAGGCTAAAATTAGAGGTAATGTGTTAAGTATTTATGCAGCACACCAACAGCAATACAGTGAAACCACAACACAATAAAAATCCCAAACGAATTTAGAAAGATTAAGAACATTTAAAATAAATTATTTGACACCAAAATCATCAAAATCCAATAAGTAGAATTGGAGTTATGAATTTTTAAAGTTTAAGGTTCAAAATAGTCTGCACTTTTGGAAAATAGCCACTGGCATCGCTAGCACCACAACCAAGGGCCCGGGAATGAATAAAGACCTTTTGGGGATTCAAGACTCACTTATGCTGGGTCCAAGTGTGGGTTTAATATGGTGTGGCCTGTTATGTTCCTGTGGTCCTGAACAGGAGGCCAGCTAAACCAGCCCTTAGATTCACTTCTGAAGTCCTGGGTGCAGGCGTAGATGTAGGGCTTCACAGCAGGGCTGGCCTATGAAGGTTCAAGCAGGCTCCAGGCAGCAAAGCAGTCCTTCCAAGTACAGCAGCAGTCTGGTAAAATGCACAGCAGGTCACGGGAGCAACAGTCCTCTTGGAGTCCTTCCGCATGTCCAGTAGTGAACTGAAGAGTGGGCCAGAGAGTCATATATTTATACCCTGGTGTCGCGCTCCTAGAAGTTGGGAGATGTTTCCAGAAGGGTCCTCTGAAGTTCCAGGAGTTTCCTGCCTCCCCTGCCCTGAGTCCTTGCTTACTGCACTGACAATGCAGTGCCTTTAAACCTATTGTGTGGCAGCAGTGTTCAGCCTATTCAGGTGTAAGTGGAACCTGTGCTTAGGTCTGCCCCCCATCACGTCAGTTAATAGCCCATTCAAGCTCTGCTTATCCTACTATTGTGTGACTGTCTGGGGTGAAGTCACAAAGTCTCAACTGTCAGTTGTACCCAGTCATATGCCCTAAGGCAGGATACAGGCACTGAAGGCTAAGGGTAGGAAAATGCCAACTTTCTAAAAGTGGCATTTTAATTCTTGAAATGATACATCTGACTTTACCAATAAAGAAGGTATATCATTACAAATTCATAGATACCAAACATGATGTATCTACTACCTCTGGTTTAGGAATTACAGCCTGTTAAATACAAAAAAGGTATCCCCAATGTTATCTTATGGGAAGAGTAGGCCTCACTGTAGTAAACAAAAATTGAGTTTTTCACTACTAGGACATGTAAAAACCTATATATAATCAAAGGGGAGTTTAAGGCTTCTCAAAGCATTTTAAATGCCAAGTCGTCATGGCAGGTGGGCACTGCCTTCAGGCTGCAATTGCAGGCCTGAAACAAGTTCTAAGGTGCTACTTAAGTGGGTGGCACAATGAGTGCTGCAAGCCTACTGGTATTGTTTAATTTACAAGCCCTGGATTTATCGTATACCACTCTAAAAGGATTTTTCATAAATTAACTATGCCAATCAGTTATATGGCAATCAAACCAAGTCTTAGGGAGAAAGCACAAGCACTTTAGAACTGGTTAGCAGTGGTAAGGTGCACAGAAGTCTTGGGTCAACAGGCAAAAATCTAGCCAGAAATTGGAGGATGAAGGCCAAATATTTGTGGTGACCTTGCAGAGATGTCCAATTCCAACAACAGGAAAGCATTGATTTGAAAGAGTTGGTTGACAACTAAATGATTGGCTGCACACAATATTTAGGAATTACTTTACATCGACTTCCCATGCTACCTGTGAAACATGACACCAAACTGGAGTACTCTCAAGAGTACTGAAAAAGTGAAATCTTTTAATCATTGATGAGGTGTGCATGGTCTCAAACATAATGCTTGCTTCTGCACACTTGAGAATGCAAAAGATTCTGAAAACAAACTGTTCAGTGCTATTTAGAGGGAAACACTTGATTTTGTCCAGCAATCAACTACAACTTACACAGGTTAAAGTCAGTCTGTGTTCAAAACACTGCTTCATGAGGAAACTCATAATTCTTTGGGAAGCATTGGAAATTTGAACATTTGGTTTCAACATAAAGAGCTACCTAGGAATTTGCAACACACACATATGACATGGAATATTCGACTATCAGAAGATCTCAAAAGAGGGGAAATGTCTAATAGAAAGACGGCTTCTTAAAAACTGTTTGGTACGAAGAAGAAAGCAGCAGAGCTGATGTTCACTTTCATTCAAGAAGAAAAATCAATTGTGTGCCTAAAGTCTACATTGGAGCAGTGTGCGCGTTTCACCAAATTGCTGGAATTGGAAAAAGAAGACATTTTGCATCTTAAAGTAAATGGAACACCCGGGTGTGACAGTGTTCCTAAACGAAAAGGTGCAAACAAATCTGGATTTATTAGAAACATATGCTTTTACAACTGCAGGATTAGAGAAATGTTTAAGTGCTTGAAAGAACTGTAGAGTAATATTGTATGAAAATGTAAACGGTAAAGAAGAATTAGTGAATGGTGCTATCAGTAAAGTCAATGATTTCATTTGCTTTCCTAAAATGAATGAGGTGGAATATCTAGCAATAACATTTGAACAGATTGCTGGCATAAAGCAAATTGCTAGGTCTATTTTACGTTTTTTGCTAGTGAAAGAGTTAGACAACTGACGGAAACAGTTTCCAGTTTCTCTAGCATATGCTCTGACTATTTTTAAATCTCAAGTTTTAAGTGTAGATGCAGAATTTATTTCAATCAGTGGTATAGTGTCTTAGATGGGCATGTCAAATGTAGCCTTATCTCGCGTTAGGATATTCTCTGGTTTGTATCTTGTTGAATTTCTTTACAGCAAGGTAAATGCAGATGCAAGTTGTATGAAAGAATACAACCCATTAAGAAGTGCTTATGCTCTTCATTTAGGACGGTATCCAGTTTAAAAAAAAACACACCATCGGTCCCGAATGAAAACTTTCATAGGATTGTAGTCATGTTGTTCAAAAGAAGGCAAAGAAAGAAATCAAGGAACTTGTTAAGGAAAAAAAAATACATAGAAGGAGATATTGTAGGGGACCAGTTCTGAAATCCCTCTGGTGTCAACTGCTAAGCTAATGTTGTTCTCAATGTGCTGTTTACATTACCTTATATTCTTCATGCAATTGGACAGAAACAACAGAAGACATTGTTTTCTGCACTATTTGTTTTTTTGCAACGTGTGTGTTGTAACAGAATTAAAACACATTGTGCATCACACATTCAAGACTTTGCAGATGTATGAACTGGATCTGTAAAGTTTACTTGAAACACTCACTAAGGTGCACAGGGATTTCTAATGGTGATGTTTGGTATTTTAAAAGAAGGGGAAGTACCTATTGAGAAGTTATTGGGACTAAATTACTCATGGAAAATGAGTGTGAAAATTGCTCATTTACATCAAGCATAGACATACTGTAGATTCAGAGTCATTTATGCATCTAACACTACGAGATCGCAAAACTGTGAATTTTGACATATTATGTAAACAAGCTACACAAAACAATACCTGACAAAATTGTTGATCAGATCTTATGTCAACTTTAGGTATACAAAGAAGTGGTAGGTATATTATTGTAATGCTTCAATGATGCAGACCCAATGGCAGTAAATTGGAAATAGAGATTACAATCTTTAAAGCAAGACAAATATCTATTCCTGGAAAAACATATACTACAATTGCTATACTATTTCATGAAGGAGATAGTTTTATAATTGGGCACTATACTGTCTATTTCAAAAGTAAAACTGGATGGACATAGTTAATCACAGCAACCTCAAATTCAAGCAAAGATAGCCTTATAAGCTATAAATATCCTATCATTTGTTGCTTGTACCTAAGTTCTAAGGAAAATTTAAATTGAAAAAGTGAAATAGTGTATTTGTAACAGATGTATTATCACTATTTATGACATCATATGGCTTACTGGGGTGATGTCTTTATAGAGCGTTCGATATGCTAGAGTTAATATTACAACCATGCCCATCACATGGCAGTAAATTGGAAAACAGATTTCAAACTTTAAAGCAGGACACATATCTATTTCTGGAAAAAAAACTAAACAACTATGCCTATCATCTTTCATAAAGGAGTTATTTTACAAGTGGACACTACACTGTCTACTTAAAGTACAATTGGATGGAAACAATGCAAACTGAAAAAATCAAACAAACAATGCCTTATAAGCTACCAAGTACCAAGGAGGATTATAATTGGAAAAGTGAAATTGTGTTATCAGTTTTTATGACATGATACAACCTACCAAAGGTGATGTCTTTTCCGTACGCTGGGATCCTATATATCTATTGGTTGTGCCGTAACACTTCTAACATTGAAAGAGTTATTTGCAGCATATGTTTCTTTAGATTAGTGCAGCAATGTAGGAGACTGGCCTGGTTTGTAGTGGGTACCTATGGTACTGACACCTTATACCAAGTCCAGTTATCCCTTATTAGTGAAATAGAGGCAGTATCTAGAAACCAGGCTATGTAGGAGTGCCTGTAGCTGAGCAGCCAAGGCTTATCTAGTAGACATGCAAAGCTCATGCAATACCACTGTAGTCACACAGAACTCACACACATGAAAGAAAATACTCAGTGTTACAAAAATAATGGTACTTTATTTTGGTGACACAAATGCCAAAAATCTCATAGAGACTATGGGGCATATTTATACTCCGTTTGCGCCGAATTAGCGTCGTTTTTTTCGACGCAAAATCGGCGCAAAACCAACGCCATATTTATACTTTGGCGTTAGACGCGTCTAGCGCCAAAGTATGAGGAAAGAGCGTCATTTTTTGGCGTGAACGCCTTCCTTGCGTTAATGAGATGCAAGGTAGGCGTTCCCGTCCAAAAAAATGACTGCGACACAAATGCGTCGTATTTATACTCCCGGGCAAAAATCACGCCCGGGAGTAGGCGGGGCAAAAAACCCCGCATTTGCGCCTCTTTTTAACGCCTGGGTCAGGGCAGGCGTTAAGGGACCTGTGGGCTCAAAATGAGCCCACAGCTGCCCTCCCATGCCCCCAGGGACCACCCCTCCCACCCTTGCCCACCCCAGGAGGACACCCAAGGATGGAGGGACCCATCCCAGGGACATTCAGGTAAGTTCAGGTAAGTATACATTTTTATTTTTGTAATATTTTTTTTTGGCATAGGGGGGCCTGATTTGTGCCCCCCTACATGCCTCAATGCCCAATGACCATGCCCAGGGGACATAAGTCCCCTGGGCATGGCCATTGGGCAAGGGGGCATGACTCCTGTCTTTACTAAGACAGGAGTCATGTAAATGGCGTCTGGGCGTCGTTAAAAATGGCGCAAATCGGGTGGAGGCGATTTTTTAGCGTCAACCTGACTTGCACCATTTTTAAGACGCCCTAACGCCATTTTCCCCAACGCCGGCGCCGCCTGGTGTACGTGGTTTTTTTCCACACACACCAGGCAGCGCCGGTCTGCTAGCGCCGGCTAACGCCATTCAATAAATACGGCGCCCGCATGGCGCTTCAGAATGGCGTTAGCCGGCGCTAAACTTTTTGACGCTAAACTGCGTTAGCGCAGTTTAGCGTCAAAAAGTATAAATACGGGCCTATACTCCTTTAGGAGGTAAGTAATACACAAATTATATACACTAGTGTGTAGAAATAGCTGTAAAACAGTTAGAAAACAGCGCAAATACTGAAAATCACAAGTTAGAAATGGGTCTAGGAACACAAACCACATACTAAGAAAGTGGAATGCAAATGTTGGTTTCGCACCTAGGCAAGTGTAGTGTGTAGAGGGGCACTGGGAGCTTGAGAAAACACCAAAGGTAAGTAATAGAACCGACCCCAGAGCCCAGGAAAGCAGGAGTAAAGCACAGTAACTTTCCTAGAACACACAAGAACATGAGAAAAAAGATTGTGCAAGAACCAGAGGAGACTCCAACAGTGGATTCCTGGACCTGAAGATTTGTGGAAGAAGGAGACCAAGTCCAAGAAGCACAGAAGAGTCCAGGGAGAACAGGAGCCCCTGCTAACCTGGATGAAGGTGCAAAAGAAGAACCACTGGTGAAGAACAACAGTCAGTACTGCACCCAAAAAGATGGATGCGGGTTTCCTGGTTGGTGCAGATGATGTCCCACACACGATGGATGATTGCAGTCTGGTTTGCTTTGCTGGATTCCACCAACAATCCTCAGCACATGAAAAGCTCACAGTTAGTGGAAAATGGCGCTGCCCAGAAGCAGGAAGGACCTGGTGGACTCTACTCAACAACTCAGAGGGCCCTCAGAAGACCAGGCAGCATGCACAGAAGTCCCTCAGCACAGGGACAAAGAAGGTGCAGAAGGAGGCCCATGCAGCACTACAACAAAGGATCCCACGCCACCGGAGAAGCAAGCAGGAAGCTGTGCATCACGGGGTGGAGCAGGGGAGTGACTCCTTTACTCAAAGGGATATTCCTTTGTTCTTCTGGTGCAGGCTGAAGACAGGCTGTCCTCTGAAGGTGCACGACTGGGAAACAGTTGCAGTTGCTGGCAAGAGATGAAGATACAATGTTGCAGAAGTCGTCTTTGCTTCTTTGTTGCAGTTTGTAGAGTTCCTAGAGGGTCCAGATGCAGTTTCTTTATTGAAAAGGTGAAGTAAAGGATGCAGAGGATTCCTGCTGGAGTTTTGTAATCTGAAACCCAAGAGAGGGACCCTAAAAAGCCCTGAAAGGGGGATTGGTCAGCTAAAAAGGTAAGCATTATCAGCGGAGGCCTCTGACATCACCTGCTGGCACTGGCCACTCAGATGCTCCCAGAGTTCCCTGCCAACTTGGAATCCAAGATGGCAAAACCCAGGGACCCTTTGGAGGAGCTCTGAGCACCACCCGAGGTGGTGATGAATAGGAAAGTGGTCACTCCCCTTTCCTTTGTCCAGTTTCATGCCAGAGCAGGTACTGTGGGTCCCTGAACCGGTATAGACTGGATTATGCAAGGAAAGCTCTTTCCCAAAGGAAATCCTTTGTTCTGCCTTCATGGGCTTGTGCTGCTCAAGCAACAGGAGGGCAGAAACCTGTCTGAGAGGTGGCAGAAGCTGGGGCTGCCTGGAAAACCTCAGAAGGCTGGAATGGCAATACCGGAGTCCTCTAAGAAACCCCCAGAGTGCATGGAATCATACAGCATATGCTTGCAAAAGCCTTGGGGTATGATTCCAACATGTTTGATACCAAACATGTTTATGTTCAGAGTTATGATTATGTAGCTGGACATAGATAATGACCTATGTCCAGTACACATGTAAAATTGCGTCCCCGCACTCACAAAGTCCGGGAAAATGGCCTGGAGGTCATGGGGCACCTCTGGTAGTGCAGGGGTGCCCTTACACACAGGTACTCTGCACCCTGCCCTCAGGGCTGAAGGGCATGCTATAGGGGTGACTTCTAAGTGACCTGGTACAGTGTAAATGGCAGTGAAAGGGTGCATGCACCTTTTCACACAGGCTGCAATAGCAGTCCTGCAGAAACCTTTGTACTGAGTCTCTGTGGGTGGCAAAAGAAATGCTGCAGCCCATAGGGATCCCCTGGAACCCAATGCCCTGTGATACCTAGGTACCATATACTAGGGACTAATAAGGGGGAACCAGTATGCCAATTTTGGGTGAAATACTGGGTTACCAATATGCAGTGAGAACATTTAGAGGAGAGAGTGCACAATCACTAGGGTCCTGGCTAGCAAAATCCCAGTGAACACAGTCAAGCACACTGGCATCAGGCAGAAAATGGGGGTAACCATGGTACAAAGAGAGTGCTTTCCTATACCCCCCCCCAATCAAGGGACAATAAGGCTAACCTTGCCCAAATGGGTCTTCATTGTCCGGAGAGTCGATATGCATTGGAGCGGTTACTCCCAGGTCTATGTTCCAATGTAAAGTCCATCCCCTGTAGGAAAATGGACCACATCAACAATTTAGGGTTTTCTCCTTTCATTTGGTTTAGCCATAAGAGAGGTTTGTGGTCTGTCTGAACAATAAAGCGAGTCCCAAAGAGGTATGGTCTCAACTTCTTCAAGGCCCAGACCACAGCAAAGGCCTCCCTCTCTATGGCTGACCAATGCTTTTCTCTAGGGGTCAACCTTCTGCTGATAAAAGATACAGGTTGATTCTGGCCCTCTGTATTTAGTTGTGGTAAAACTGCCCCAACCCTTACCTCTGAAGCATGAGTCTGAACTATGAACGCCTTGGAGTAGTTTGGACTTTTTAACACAGGTGCAGTACACATGGCCTGCTTTAGCTCCTCAAAAACAATACATTTTTAGGCATCTTCTTTGAGGTGAGGTCATTAAGAGGGGCAACAATGGAGCCATAATTCTTAATGAATCTCTTGTAATACCCAGTGAGACCAAGAAAGGCTCTGACCTAGGTCTGTGTTGTAGGGGGAGCCCAGTATAAAATAGTCTGGATCTTCCCCTGCAGTGGTTCAGTCTGTTTTACACCTACCAGGTGTCCCAGATAAACCACCTTCCCCTGCCCTATTTGGCACATGGAGGCCTTGATAGTGAGGCCTGCCTTTTGCAGAACCTCCAAAACTTTCCAAAGGTGGTCATCCCAGGTGGAGCTGAAGACAGCAATATCATTAAGATATGCTGAACTAAAAGCTTTCAGACCTTGGAAGACTGTGTTCACTAACCTCTCAAAAGTGCCAGGTACATTCTTCAAACTAAAGCTCATAACAGTAAAGTAATAATGCCCTCCAATGGTAGAAAAAGCTGTCATAGGTTTAACATCTTCTGAGTTTGATCTGCCAAAAACCTGCAGTCAAACCAAAAGTGCTTAGATACTAGGCAGATGCCAGTGTATCTATCAGCTCATCTGCCCTGGGTATAGGGTGAGCATCAGTCTTTGTGACTGTGTTGAGCCCTCTGTAATCTACACAGAGTCTCATCTCCCTTTGTCCATGTTGAGAGTGAGGTTTGGGTACAAGCACCACTAGGCTAGCCTAGGGGCTATCAGAGTGCTCAATCACTCCTAAGTCAAGCATTTTCTGAACCTCAGATTTAATGCAATCTCTGACATGGTCAGTCTGCCTATAAATCCTACCTTTCACAGGTAAACTGTCTCCAGTATCAATGGTGTGCTCACACCATGTAGTCTGACCAGGTGTGTCAGAGAAAATAGTTCAGGAAATTGACCGCAGAGGTTCCTGCAGTCCTTCTTCTGAGACTCAGTAAGACAGTCTGCTAGGATAACTCCTTCCACTGAACCATCAGGTACAGTGTTGGAGAAGAGATCAGGGAGAAGGTCACTCTCATCTTCCTGTCTCTCATCAGCGGCCATGACCAAAGTTAAGTCAACCCTGTCATAGTAGGGCTTCAGGCGGTTCACATGAAGTACTCTACGAGGACTTCTAGGAGTGCCTATGTCAACTAAACAAGTGACCTCAGCCTTCTTCTCCACTATGATGTGTGGTCCGCTCCATTTATCTTGGAATGCTCTGGGTGCCACAGGCACCAGGACCCACAACTTCTGTCCTGGTTGGTACACTGTCAGGACAGCCTTCTGATCGTGTGAATGCTTTTGCAATTTTTGGCTTGCCTGAAGGTATTTCGTGGCCTTTTTCATGTACTCAGCCATTCTTGATCTTAGGCCAAGCACATAATCCAGTATATCTTGTTTAGGGGGCTTCAAGGGTTGCTAACACCCCTCTTTCACAAGAGCTAATAGACCCCTAACAGGGTGACCAAAGTGGAGTTCAAAGGGGATGTAGCCCACACCTTTTTGGGGTACCTCCCTGTGGGCAAAAAGGAGGCATGGTAACAGGAAATCCCATCTCCTCCTGAGTTTTTCAGAGTCCCATAATTATGCCTTTGAGGGTTTTGTTAAACCACTCAAACAACCCATTTGTCTAGGGATGGTAAGGTGTGGTGAACTTGTGAGTTACCCCTCAGTCTTTCCACATTGCTTTTAGGTATGCAGACATGAAGTTGCTACCTCTGTCTGACACCACCTCTTTTGGAAAACCCACCCTGGAAAAAATTCCCAGGAGGGCTTTGGCCACTGCAGGAGCTTTAGTGGTCCTCAGAGGTATAGATTCTGGATTCTAGTGGCATGGTCCACCACCGCTAAGATTAATCTATCACCAGAAGCTGTAGGAGGGTCAAAGAGGGCCAACAATGTCAACCCCTACCCTTTCAAAGGGCACCTAAGCCACTGGAAGTGGGATCAAGGGGGGTGTTGGGGTTCCACCAGTCTTGCCACTGGCTTGGCAAGTGACACAGGAGCAACAAAACTCATTTGTGTCCTCTGAAATGTGAGGCCAGTGAAAGTGAGGGCCAAGTCTGTCCCAGGACTTACTTTACGCCAGATGTCCAGCAAGGGGAATATCATGAGCTATGGTCAACAAAAATGTTCTATACAGCAAGGGAATGACCAGTCTCCTGGTGGCACCAGGTTTTGGGTCCCCTGCCTCAGTATACAAGAAATTGTTTTCCCAGTACACCCTATGGGTGTCACTGATATTCCCTGCCTCTTGTTTGACAGCTTGCTGTCTTAAGTCCTCAAGTGTGGGGCAGGTCTGCTGTGCCACACTTAACTCTTCCCTGGCCTCCCCCCTGCACCTAAAAGCTCAATTGTGTCAGCTTGCAGCTCCTCAGGTGTATGTTCTGTCTAGGGAGTTGACTCCTATTCCTCAAAGGGGGAATCATCAGTGAAGGGAGAGATAGTGGATAATTTCTTACCTTTTCTACCCCTACTTATGGGACGCTCTTGCTCCCTTGTTCCAGGATCCAAGTTTCCCTGTCTTCTTTACTTCTTGGCCTGAGCCCTTGTTAAAGCAATGGTGTGCCCAGGAATACCCAACATGGCAGCATGGGCCTCCAACTGCACTTTAGGCCACGCTGAAGTCTCCAAGTCATTCCCTCGTAAACATTCTACAGGTAGGTCTGTGGATACCACAACTTAGGACCAGTAAATCCCCCACGCCCAGTTGAGATCAACAACAGCCATGGGGTAGCTTACAGTGTTGTTATGGGCGTCTGTCACTTGGTACTTATGACCAAGTCGTTGTTGCTCAGGGGCCACCAGTTTCTCAGTCACCATTGTGACACTGGCACCTGTGTCCCTGTAGGCCTCAACCTGAACACCATTTATTAGGGGTTGTTGCTTGTATTTATCCATATTAAGGGGACAAGCAACAAGGGAGACTAAAACAGCCTCAGTGGTTTCCCTAACTAAACCAACCCCCACTACACTTCACAGAGTGAGCCCTGCTATACCATTGAATTGGCTATTGGTAGTGTTATTTTTCTCAACACCACTGCTATTGCTAGGGGCGCTAGTTGAAGTAGTGGGGGTTGTAGTGGTGGGATGCTTGGTGCTTTTCTTTGGGCAAGCACTATCTCCTGCCCAATGGCCTTTATTCCTACAGATATAGCACCAAGGCTTTTTATCCTGATGGTGTGAAGAAGATTTAGTCACACCCCCAGAAGATTTTTGTGGGCCTGATGAAGACTCTTTGGCCCTCATTATGAACTTGGAGGCAATCACTGCTGATCGCTCTGCTTACAGTGAACAAAAGACTGCCATTGGCGGTGAACTGCATACCGCCGTATAATAATGCCAAAAAGACTAACCTCCAAAAATCGTGCAACCTCAACCCACCGCCAGGGCCAACGACGGTGGAAAAGCAGTGCACCACATCCCGCCACCACCATGCAGACAATTCCCCCACTGTTATGCCCTTAATTGTGTTTGACCAATGACTTTGTGTTTCACCACTGCGCATATTAGTTGTTCAATGTTCATCAGGAGCACATTACATTCTGTATTAGCTGCCTGTTGGCTTTAAAGTGGCATTAGACATTACATTTGTTTTTTAGGCTAGCTGCCTATTGGCTTTAACATGGCATTAGACATTACATTCTGTATTCAGTTTAGCTGCCTATTGGCTTTAACATGGCATTAAACATTACATTCTGTATTCAGTTTAGCTGCCTATTGGCTTTAACATGGCATTAGACATTACATTTGGTATTTAGGATAGCTGCCTATTGGCTTTAACGTGGAGTTAGACATTGCAGTTGAGACATTGCAGATGAGCTGTGTTTTTCCACATGGTAGACCAAGCTGTGTTTTTCAAATTGAATTCACACGAACCCTAATGTGATAAGAGAGCGTATATTTGGTGAATTTCTTTCTGCTCAGCCTTGGGAAGAGGAGAGGCTTAGGAGATCTGGCCAATCTCCAATGGCTTGTTTTATTTCCCAGGTCTGAGAGGAAGGGGACAGGTTTTTTAATGGTGTCCCTGGGCGGAAGCAGGGGGAGATTCTCCAGGACTTCAGTCAGGAGTGGATGTCAGCTGCCTGGCCTCCCGTTTGGGTGGAAAATCTCTTTCTCACAGTTGAACAGGAGTCATCAACATGCAGGCATGAGAAGGATGACGAGCAGTGATAGGCCCTATGGTGATGCAATTTTGACTTTTATTCTTTGCTTTGAAGTTATGCTATAATATAATCACATGTATTTGCTGTGTACATTGCAATTGAGAAGTACATTTATATATTTTGCTTTCATTGCTGTGACTACTTTTAAACATGTGCTTCCAACCTAATAATCTCGTCTTTCAGGAACCTTGTGGTGAAGTAATAATAATAAATGTCTTCTTTAAACTAAGAAGTGCATTCCAGAGAAGTTTTGTAAGCTTGGTCATAAGATGAGATAAGGAAAGCAAAACACCCACCCACCAAATAATGATGCACAAATCAGCTCAGCGGACAGTGAATGTCGAACGACCATTGGCGGTATGGACCGACACAGCCAGCAATGGGACTCGTCAACAACAAATGCACACATTGGCACGTTCGAAAATCACACACCTGACACACATTCACAATACTTTAAAACACATACACACAACACCCTACAATACTTTGCAACACCAATAGCACAACAGATATTGACAACACAACACGCATACACTGAACTCACCATCACACAATTGACACACACAAATATATCACCAAAACACATACATTGCTCAACCATCATCACAAGCCACACACCCAACCACACAACAGCACCCTCACCAATACACCTACAACACACCACCCACAACACACACCCTGGCACCCCCGAAGCACCCCCGCTTCATAAACAGGGAGCTATGGACCATGGTGGATGAAATACTCAGGGTCGAGCCACACCTATTCAGGGCACAGGTGGAGCAGACATCCTTGGCCAGGAAGATGAATCTATGGCAGAGGATAGCCAACAAGGTCAACGCAGTGGGAAACCATCCACACACAATGGATGACATTAGGAAGCAATGGAATGACCTGCGCGGGAAGGTTCGTTCCATGGCATCCAGGCACAACATCGCTGTACAGAAGACTGGTGATGGTCCCCCACCTTCTCCCCCCGAATACACAGACTGGGAGGAGAAGGTCCTGGCTATCCTGCACCCGGAGGGCCTCACTGGACTCACTGGAGGACTTAACTCGAGTAAGTCAACTACAATACCTTAACAGTCACCACACCTATAATGCATGTATCACCCCATCCCTCTCACTACCACCAGGAACCCATCCCCTATCCAGTCAACAACACCCACACACTCACATCCATGTCACCTACATGCCCACAATCACCCATCCAAATCACCATCCAGCCCCCTGTGCACAGTCACCAACCCATGCATGGAATCTCAGAAGCACTATAACACCCACAATGCACCACCACCACTCAATAAATTCATCAAAATGTACAGGAAGTGACCTTGCATGCCAATACATGTGAATTCAACCACTAATTACTGGTGACCAGTGCTGCAATTGACAAGAAAGTGCAGGGCACCCACATCTATAGTCTCTCACAAACAGCCACCACCACCCATGTCACCCGGATGGAGACGTCAAGGAGTGCCAGTCCTCAACCTGAAGACGGAGGCCCCACTCTGGAGAGTGCAGAGGGATGTCTGGACACAAAGGAAATCCCTGGCCCATGCCACAGCCCTGGACAGTCACCCTCCAGAAGCCCCACCCAGGACACTACTGCCACCCCTACCACTCAGCCACCGCCATCAGCTCTGGCCAAACGACCCCACACCAGTGTCACCAGGCCATGGACTGGCTGCCAACATGTACAGAGGCCAGAGTCTCCACTCACCACCAGGCAGGATGATGAAGGGCCAACTGCAAGTGGGACTGCCAAACCTGTGCAGGGGACACAGGCACAGGGGGCTAGGGCCAGTGGGAGGGATTCAGTGGCCCAGGGGGATGGCCCAAGGAGGGATGCTGCTGCCCAGAAGGTGATTTCTGAGGTCCTGGGAGCATACCATCATTCCCAGGACAGGATGGGCCAGATCCTGGCCAACTTGGAGCAGAATCAGAGGCTACAGGTACCACACCACCAGGAGGCCATGGAGCTATGGAAACGACTCAATGTCACCATGGCCTCCATTGCAGGGGTGCTGCAGCACCAGACAAACATCCAGCCTGAGTCCTCCACCTACCTGCAGGCCCCTACCACTAGCCTGGACACTGCCCTGCCATCTACATCTGCAACATCCACTGGACTGGTGACACTGCCAGAGGACTCACAGGACACCAGCACCCCTACTCCTGCAGCCCAGCTTTACCTTTACAAACATGCCCTCAGACCCAGACATCACACTGGAACACCAGCCAAGACCAAGCCCAGTGCCAGGAAGTGACTCTGCCCTGAACTGTCTCCCTTGTGTGCCACTACCTCACTGACATGCCACTGTCATCACACCATCTTCTAATGGCCCCATGCACGATACCCCTGGGCAACCAACAGCTGAGCTTTTGTAACTGAGTATGTTGTTCACCATGTGCCCACTCCCTTCCACTGTCCCAACACTCATGGATGTTTTGACTTTGAATAAATACACCTGCGCACACAAAATATCTGTCCTTAATCAATGTGAGCTATCAATTGTAATATGAATGCATTAGACAGTTATCATCATAATGCCGCTTTCATTGCAGGAGAGGGTCTAACAGACTGTAGTTCCTGAAGAATGTCACACTGTACATTCCATTGCGAGCACTGGTATCTGCCACTTCAGTCATGATTTCGCATTATCACTGGTAAAGGACACCTCAGTACTTACTAAATGAGTCAGCCTGAAACAACACAATGAAGCAATCAGCATCATAGGAAATGAACCTGAGAGTCACTGGAATTATTGCCGGATAAGCTGGATCCTAGAGTAGCTATCCTCTCCCTCTTCTTCACCATCATTCTCATACGTCCTCTGAGGTGGCAGGGCTGGTTGGACAGCATCCTCCTCTTCCAAAAGTGGGATAGCTTTCCTTACAGCCAAGTTGTACAGCATGCAGCAGGTTACAACTATCTTACACACCTTGTCAGGGACATAGCAGAGGGATCCTCCAGAGAGATGGAGGCAATCTTGCTTTCAGGAGTCCTATGGTGAGCTCAATCACCCTCCTAGTACGACCATGTGCCTCATTGTAATTCTTCTCTGCATCTGCCCTGGGATGGCTCACAGGTGTCAGGAGCCATTGCATGTTGGGGTAGCTAGAATCCCCTGCAAAAGTGGGGGAAAGAGGGTTGAAACACACACATTTTACTTGCATACAGCCTGGCTGTCAGCTATGTAACTGATCCAGTGTCATACACACTCACCTATGAGCCAAGCTCTCTCCCAGTGTAGTTGTCCCATCATGTGTGGCACTCTGCTGTTTCTCAGGAGAAATGAACCATGGGCTGATCCTTTGATCCTTGCAGTGACATGTGACATGTACTGATCAGCAGTACACACCAATTGGACATTCATGAGTGATAGTTTTTACGATTACGATACACCTGTTAGAGGAGCAGGTCAGTTGCTATTTGTCCTCCTTTAATGTGTGTGAATGTGTCTGATGACTATGGGGGTCATTACAACATTGGCGGTAAAAGCCGCTTACCGCCGTGTAGAAGACCGCCAACACACTGCAGCGGAATTCCGCCACGGTCATTATCACCCAAAGCTCGGAATCCGCCAAAATTTCGACACCCACACAAGTCCACCACACCAAATGTCAGTGATAAACTGGCGAAAACAAAACCTCCACCGTCACGCCAACAGGAATACGCCCCCACACTATCATGACCCACGAATCCACGCGGGGTCTTTCAACCGCGGTATTCCATTGGCGGTACACAGCGCTGCGCTCAAAATAAACACACATTGGACAAATCGAAATACACACACCTGATACACATACACACACCCCTCCCACACACCCAATTCAATATAAAAAAAACACTAACATCACCCACAAACCCTTACGACCAGAATTGCGACTGAAGGCCAGAGAGAGACACTACAATCTACAACCAAACATCCACAGGCACACAATACCATCACCCACATAACATCCACGCACCTCACACAACACACCACTAAATATCACCCCACATATCACAACACACGCCACCCCACACATCACCCACACCACCCCATGGCACAGCAAAGACACCCCAGGTTCTCTGAGGAGGAGCTCAGGGTCACGGTGGAGGAAATCATCTGGGTAGAGCCACAGCTATTCGGATCACAGGTGCAGCACACCTCCATAGCTAGGAAGATGGAGCTATGGCGAAGAATAGTGGACAGGGTCAACGCAGTGGGACAGCACCCAAGAAATAGGGATGACATCAGGAAGAGGTGGAACGACCTACGGGGGAAGGTGCGTTCCGTGGTCTCAAGACACCACATCGCGGTTCAGAGGACTGGCGGCAGACTCCCACCTCCTCCCCCACAACTACCAACATGGGAGGAGCAGGTCTTGGCGATTCTGCATCCTGAGGGCCTCGCAGGAGTAGATGGAGGAATGGACTCTGGTAAGTCAAATCTTGGTGCTCTATCAATGTGTGTCTGGGTATGGCATTGAGGTGGCCATTACAACCCTGGCGGTCGGTGTTAAAGTGGCGGTAAAACTGCAAACAGGCCGGCGGAAAAAAATATGGAATCACGACCGTGGCGGAAACCGCCAACAAAGACACTTTAACACTCAGACCGCGATGGCGGTACAAACAAACAGCTTGGCGGTCACCGCCAACACACAGGTGGAGGACAATGTACCGCCCACAGTATCACAACCTACCAATCAGCCACCTTTTCCGGGGCCGATTCACCGTGAACAAAAACACGGCGGAAACAGGACTTCGAAGGGAAAACGCTCACCTCTACACACCCCACGAGGAATCCGGACGCCATGGAACCCGAGCTCCAGATCCGGCCAGCCCTTATCTTCTTACTCCTCCACCAGGAGCACGAACGCCGGCGGCGAAGACCACGGTGAGTACTGCACCTAAGACACAGGGGAGGGGGGAGGGAAAAAACAGGGACACACACATGCAATACGCAACACCCCCACCCCCACCCTCACCCACGACAACACACACACTAATACAGCATGATACATTACAGTTACACCCCGCAATCCCCCCGGAAGAATGCAAAGACCAAAGAAAATGAGTGTAACCATTGTAATATATTAAAATCCAGTACGCAAAAATAAATATATACACTATAGACAAAATATACACCAAGAATAGTAGTCCAGGTAGTGCTCCATTGAAGTCCGTGGAACACTGGGCCCACACGGTATGGGCGAGGCCCACACTCAATCCCCGAACATGACGGAGAGAACACTGCAGGGGCATCAGATAGAAATAAAACAGGCACCTCAGGGGGAAGGGAAAGGGGGGGCACCTCAGCCGGTTGAGTGCACAATGCCAAATCCACGAGGGGGCCACATGCCCACTGTTCCATCCTGGGGAGTGCAAAGCCACAGTCTCTCAAGTCTCTACAGTGGGTGGGTTGCCCACTGTTCAATCCTGGGGAGTGCAAAGCCACAGTCTCTCAAGTCTCTACAGTGGGTCGGTTTGCCCACTGTTCAATCCTGGGGAGTGCAAAGCCACAGTCTCTCAAGTCTCTACAGTGGGTCGGTTGCCCACAGTTCCATCCTGGGGAGTGCAAAGCCACAGTCTCTCAAGTCTCTACAGTGGGTGGTTTGCCCACTGTTCCATCCTGGGGAGTGTAAAGCCACAGTCTCTCAAGTCTCTACAGTGGGTGGGTGGCCCACTGTTCAATCCTGGGGAGTGCAAAGCCACAGTCTCTTAAGTCTCTACAGTGGGGGGGTTGCCCCCTGTTCAGTCCTGGGGAGAGCAAAGCCACAGTCTCTCAAGTCTCTACAGTGGGTGGTTTGCCCACTGTTCCATCCTGGGGAGTGCAAAGCCACAGTCTCTCAAGTGGATGCCTTTCTCCAGTGGTTCTGGAGGGGGCTTTGTGCCCAGAGTGCTTCATCCTGCCAAGGACAGAAGTAGTGGATGTGATACTCCACTGGTTCTGGAGGGGGCTTGGTGCCCAGAGTGCTTCATCCTGCCAAGGACAGAGGTAGTGGATGTGATACTCCACTGGTTCTGGAGGGGGCTTGGTGCCCAGAGTGCTTCATCCTGCTTGTGACGGACTCGGTAGCGTCAGTGCCCTTGGCGCTCATGGGCCAGCGGTGCTTGTTGCGGTGGTGCCCTGTTCAGCGGTGCTTGTTGCGGCAGTGCCCTGTTCAGTGGTGCTTGTGGCGGTGGTGCCCTGTTCAGCGGTGCTTGTTGCAGCGGCACCCTGTTCAGCTGGGCTTGTGGCAGCGGTGCCCTGTTCAGCGGTGCTTGTGGCGGCGGTGCCCTGTTCAGCGGTGCTTGTGGTGGCGGGGTCCTTTGCAGTGACTCTGCTGCTGGCGGTCCTGTTTGGCCCAGCGGGGCTGGTGCTGGCGGTCCTTCATGGCCCAGCGGGGCTGGTGCTGGCGGTCCTTCATGGCTCAGCGGGGCTGGTGCTGGCGGTCCTTCATGGCCCAGCGGGGCTGGTGCTTCCGGTGGCCTCCTGGGCAGCTGGGCTGGTGCTGGCGGTGGCCTCCTGGACAGAAGGGCTGGTGGCCTCCTGGGCAGCGGGGATGATGGCGGTGGCCTCCTGGGCAGCGGGGCTGGTGCTGGCGGTGGCCTCCTGGGCAGCTGGGCTGGTGCTGGCGGTGGCCTCCTGGGCAGCAGGGCTGGTGGCGGTGGCCTCCTGGGCAGCGGGGATGATGGCGGTGGCCTCCTGTGCAGCAGGGCTGGTGGCGTTGGCCTCCTGGGCAGCAGGGCTGGTGGCTTTGGCCTCCTGGGCAGCAGGGCTGGTGGCGGTGGCCTCCTGGGCAGCAGGGATGGTGGCGGTGGCCTCCTCTGCAGCTAGGATGATGGCGGTGGCCTCCTGGGCAGCAGGGCTGGTGGCGGTGGCCTCCTGGGCAGCAGGGCTGGTGGCGGTGGCCTCCTGGGCAGCAGTGCTGGTGGTGTTGGCCTCCTGGGCAGCAGGGCTGGTGGCGGTGGCCTCCTGGGCAGCGGGATGATGGCGGTCACCTCCTGGGCAGCAGGGCTGGTGGCAGTGGGCTCCTGGGCAGCAGGGCTGGTGGCAGTGGCTTCCTGGGCAGCAGGGCTAGTGGCGGTGGCCTCCTGGGCAGCAGGGCTGGTGGCGGTGGCCTCCTGGGCAGCAGGGCTGGTGGCGGTGGCCTCCTGGGCAGCGGGGATGATGGCGGTCACCTCCTGGGCAGCAGGGCTGGTGGCGGTGGCCTCCTGGGCAGCAGGGCTGGTGGCGGTGGCCTACTGGGCAGCAGGGCTGGTGGTGGTGGCCTCCTGGGCAGCGGGGATGATGGCAGTCGCCTCCCGGGCAGCTGGGCTGGAGCTGGCGGTGGCCTCCTGGGCAGCTGGGATGATGGCGGTCTCCTCCCCCGTGTTGCTCTTCCCAGACTTGCTGACTTTCTTGTGGCCCTTCCCCACCTTGGAAGGTGTCGCAGCTGACTCCACACTCCCACCTGTACCACTGGGAGCGGCGTGGTGACTGGAGTCTTCCCCCTCTCCCGCCGGGCACTGGCCAACTTTTGATGCTTGACAGGTGGGGCGCTGTCCGTGCTGTGGCTCCGTGCCACACTGGCTGTCCTGGTGGCCGGTGCACTCCAGATTCCGATGACTACAGGCACCACTGGTCCCGGAGATGTTGTGGCTGAGGTGCTAGGTTGGGACCTGGAGAGTCGGGCCCTAGGAGACGGACGGGGTGAGGGAGGTGAGGGAAAGAGGTCAAGGTTGGACAGGAAAAGTTTCTTGGGAACACTGGGACAGGTAGCTGGAGGGGGTTTGGGAGTGGAGGAAGAGGTAGTGGTTGTAGGAGGTGTACGTTTGGTGACTTTGGGTGAAGGTGCATGGGCTGGAGGCTGTCGTGAGGTGGATGGCTGTTGGGTGGGTGTGTGGCTGCGTTTGTGTACCTTGGGAGGTGGCCTCACAGACACACTGGGAGAGGACACAGGGGACATGTGAATGGTAGTGGGGGTGGTGACTGCACGTGAGCGGGGTGTGGTGGTGGGTATGCTGGTGATGGACGTAGTGGCTGAGGATGTAGTGCATACAGGTGTGAGTGGAGATGAGACAGGGAGGGAGGAGGGAGATGAGGAGGAGGGGACACAGTGGAGGCAGTGGATGTTGGTGTGTGTGCATGTGTCTGATGCTTGCGTGAGTGCCTGTGGGATGTGTGGTGCTTATGTTTGCCAGAGCTTCCCTTGTGTGTTGAGGTGTGTGCATGCTGGTCTGATGGTGTGCTTGGGATAGGCTGAGGTACAGGGGTTTGGGTCTGGGTGGAGGAAGTTGGAGGGGGGAGGCTAGAGACAGGGACAATGTCTGCCATCAGTGCTGAGGCCAAAGTCTGAAAGCTCGCTGATGGGCTGCCTGACCAGAGTGAATGCCCTCCAGGTATGCATTGGTTTGTTGCAACTGCCTCTTTACACCCTGGCTGGCATTCAAAATGGTAGACTGCCCAACAGTTTGTGACCGAGGAAGTCAATGGCCTCCTAACTGAGGGAAGCAGGGGTGACAGGGGAAGGGGCTGAGGTGCCTGGGTCAAAGGAGATGCCCACTCTCCTGGGTGAGCGGGCACGGGACACACGCTGAGGGGCTGCTGGGAGGGTGGTGCTGGTGGGGGGAGTGGCGGCTGTACCTGCAGATGCGGGGGGCACAGATGGGCCCGCAACCGCAAGGGAGCCCCCATCAGAGGAGGAGTCCGTATTGCTGGTGTCAGCTCCTGTCCCCGCCGTGGAGCTCCCCTCGCCCTCCGTCCCACTGGCGAATTCAGACTCCGTAGTGTCACCCTCCAGGGCCACGTGGGATGCAGCTCCCTCCTGCTCCGGTGCCACTGCTCCTCCACCTGATGATGCTAATGCACACAAGAACAGGGAGACCACAAAAAGGGGGGGGAACAGAAAAAAGACATATTGAGTGCATGCAATACCACTACCGTTGGCGGACACTACAGACACAGAAGCCCCCTGCATTACGCCGCACACTTGAAGTTCCCTATTTAATCCCAGGGACATGGGTTACAAGGCTATGCCCGATTTCTGCACACATGGATGTCACAGGAGCCTGACTAGGTGTAGTTGGCACTGTACACAGGTGGGGTGGGATGCCACAGGGCCTGCCTTAAGAAGGGTCCTTGCCTACTAAACTCGCCTTGGCCTAGGGGAACCCACAGCCCACCTCCCCCACCCAGACACCTACAATGCACGCTGAATCAGCAGAATGAGAATGTACTCACCCCCTTGTGGCTGCTGTGATGCCCTCAAGTGCCCATCCAACTCTGGGTATGCCACCGCCAGGATCCTGAACATCAGGGGGGTCATGGTATGACGGGCACCCCTCCCACGTTTTGGAGGCCATCCCCAGCTGGGCCTCCGCCGTCTTCTTGCTCCAGCGGCGAATGTCCTCCCATCTTTTACTGCAGTGGGTGCCCCGTCTGTGGTAGACCTCCAGGGTCCGGACTTCCTTGGCGATGGCATGCTAAATGTCCTTCTTCTGGTGGGTGCTGACATACAGGAATAGTACATGGGAAAAAGAGGAGTTATTACCGTCCGCACCGTCACAGTCATTGGCCCTCATCCCTACCCTTGCCATGACGCACATTCACTCCCCTTTGTTTCATGCACGCCTCATTCTCACCCCCCACCTTTCATCCACACCACTCCACACAGGCATTGCCCATACAGCATGCTCACAGTATTCTTGCCTGTTTGTCTGGAGGACTGTAGAGTAGCGTGTACTGGGGGAGGACCCCATCCACGAGTTTCTCCAACTCCTCCGTGCTGAAGGCAGGGGCCCTTTCCCCAGACGCACGAGCCATTGTCTCTTCCAGACTGAGGTCACAGCAGTACTTGCAGTGTAGGTCCTCTCCTGTCGAAGATCAGTTATCAAGTGATTGAACAGACAGAAAATGGCGGTCACGTCCGCGGCGGTGCATACCGTCACCGCCGGCATACATCGTCAGTGGCTCCTGGTACCCGTAGGGTCCAATGTTCACCAATGCAGGATTGCGCCGCGGTCTTCGACCGCCTACCGCAACGGTGTACAACGCCAGCGCAATTACCTCATATCCCCTTGTCCCACATTACAGGTCAGGCAGCTGCCATTTCATGGGCCCACATGGCATTATTTTGGACAGCGTCACACATATCTAGGCCTTGCCTAAACACTCGTACAAACATATGTCGATTGCCTGATATTTTCAGAGTAAGCTGTGTTGACGTACCTCAGAGTTGGTTGACTCTCTGCTCGCTGTTCTCCTCCATAGGCACCGTCCGCTGGGGCATGTGAGGAGATGGCGGCATCCTCCGGTGTACAGACTGCTAGTGGACCTGTCGACAATGGAGGAGCGACATGTGATCATCACCTACAGACTTGATTGTGCCACAATCCAGGAACTGTGTGCCCAGTTGGAGCCAGACCTGATGTCAGCTATCCGCCATCCCACAGGAATCCCCCCTCAGGTGCAGGTGCTGTCAGTACTCCATTTCCTAGCAAGTGGATCTTTTCAAACTACAGTGGCCATAGCATCAGGGATGTCCTACCCTATGTTTTCCAACGTGTTGTCCAGAGTGTTGTCTGCCCTGCAGAAACACGTGCAGCGCTACACCGTTTTCCCTAGGATCGAGGATTTGCCTACAGTGAAAGGTGATTTCTATGCCCTGGGACATATCCCCAACATCATAGGTGCCATTGACGGGACACATGTGGCCTTGGTCCCCCCCGCAGGAGTAAACAGGTGTACAGAAACCGGGAGAGTTACCATTCGATGAATGTGCAGATGGTGTGTTTGGCCGACCAGTACATCTCCCATGTGAATGCCAAATTCCCTGGCTCAGTGCATGACGCTTACATTCTGAGGAATAGCAGCACCCCTTATGTGAGGGGGCAACTCCAGAGGCACCGTGTGTGGCTATTAGGTGAGGACATGGACCCAATACAGTGTGAATAGTTGTCTGGGGATGTCCCTATGAGTTAGTGTGTGTCTAACAGTTGTCCCTCGCCATTTGCAGGTGACTCTGGTTACCCCAACCTGTCATGGCTACTGACCCCAGTGAGGAATCTCAGGACAAGGGCAGAGGAACGCTACAATGAGGCTCATGGGCGAACTAGGAGGATTATAGAGTGGACCTTCGGCCTCCTGAAGGCCAGGTTCCGGTGCCTCCATATGACAGACGGTTCCCTATTCTACTCACCAAAGAAGGTATGCCAGATCATCGTGGTCTGCTGTATGCTTCACAACTTGGCTTTGCGACAACGGGTGCCTTTTCTGCAGGAGGATGTTCCAGATGGAGGTGTTGTGGCAGCTGTGGAGCCTGTGGACAGTGAAGACGAGGAAGCAGAAGAAGAGGACATAGACAACAGGAACACAGTGATCCTGCAATACTTCCAGTGAGACACAGATAAGAAGACAACAGTGCCTGCTTCATCTGTTTAATTCTACTACCTCTCATCTGTCTGTCATTTTCACCCAGTGTATGGTCACTGAGTTGTCACTTTCCCTTACGATTTCACAGATGTGGGTCCCACTGTGTGACATCTGCTTTGTTTCCTCATGGACTAGAGCTGTGTGACATTACATTTGATATAGCATTTTGCCACTGTAAATGCTAGTACACAATTTCGAAATCACAGACTCCTGATTGTTTTGTGATTTAAGGGTGTTTGTTTAAGTGCTAAATAGTGGAGGGGGTTGTAAAATGGTCAGGGGTGATGGTGGAGGAATGTCCATGGCAGAGTCCATTCTATTAGTCTCACATGTGCATTGTCCAAAGGGGCATAGGAAGTGGAGCTGGGGCAGTTTAAGGATGGACAGGGTGACAAAGTGGGACAAAAGGATGACAATCAGGGTGGTCTAATTTCTTGGCGGGGGTCTTGGCATTGTTCTCTGTCTTTGTCCTGGATATCAGGGACCGTTTGAGCGGTGGTTCTCCATCTGCAGGGGGTGGGGTGCTGGTGTGGTGGTCCTGTGGTGGTGCCTCCTGTCCACTGGCGCTGGCGGAGGTGGTGGGCAGTTCATCGTCCAGGCTAGTGTCAGGGGCCCCTTGTTGTGCCACAGTGTCCCTCCTGGTGTTCACGAGTTCCTTCAGCACCCCTACTATGGTGCCCAGTGTGGAATTGATGGATATGAGTTCCTCCCTGAACCCCAAATACTGTTCCTCCTGCAGCCTTTGGGTCTCCTGAAACTTGACCAGTACCGTTGCCATCGTCTCCTGCGAATGGTGGCAGGCTCCCATGATGTTGGAGAGGGCCTTGTGGAGAGTGGGTTCCCTGGGCTTGTCCTCACCCTGTCACACAGCAGCCCTCCCAGTTCCCTTGTGTTCCTGGGCCTCCGTCCCCTGAACCGTGTGCCCACTACCACTGCCCCCAGGTCCCTGGTGTTGTTGGGTTGGTGGGTTAGCCTGGGTTCCCTCTAGTGGTGGACACACTGCTGCTTGAAGTGTCCTGGGAACAGAGGGATGAGCCTGCTGGGTGGGTGCTGTGCTAGCGTTTCCAGAGGGGGGAAGCTCTGTAGTGGCTTGTGCCAGTGTGAGGGGAACCGACTGTCCCGAGGTCCCAGATGGGCTGGGCTGGTCATCTAGATCCAGTTGGAAAGAGCTGCTGTCATCACTGTGGGCCTCTTCTGTGGGTGGAGTAGACATATCTGGACCCTCCTGTCCGGTCACGTTGGGTAGGGGTCCTGCAGGGGTGTAAAAGCATGATTATTGCATCTGTGTGTGCCATGGTGTGCAATAGGTGGGTGACCGTGTACCCCAGTGCGTGTATTCCTGTGTAGGACCTTGTGTGATGATAGTTTAGGATGGTGTATGGGTATGTGCAGTGGCCATGCTTTGGTGATGGGTGTCCATGCTTTGGTGTTACATGCAGGGCTTGGGTTTGGGATGTGTGGTTTGTGATATTGGGACAACTGTGAGGAGTTGGAGTGATGGGGGTGAGAGCGAGGGTGGGGGTATGTGATGGCATGCAGGTAGGATGGGTGATGAAATAGTGAAAGATTTGACTTACCAGAGTCCATTCCTCCATTTACTCCTGCGAGGCCCTCAGGATGCAGTATAGCCAAGACCTGCTCCTCCCATATTGTTAGTTGTGGGGGAGGAGGTGGGGGTTCGCCGCCAGTCCTCTGAACCGCGATGTGGTGTCTTGAGACCACGGAACGCACCTTCCCCCATAGGTCGTTCCACCTCTTCCTGATGTCATCCCTAGTTCTTGGGTGCTGTCCCACTGCGTTGACCCTGTCCACGATTCTGCGCCATAGCTTCATCTTCCTAGCTATGGTGGTGTGCTGCACCTGTGATCCGAATGCTGTGGCTCTACATGGATGATTTCCTCCACCATGACCCTGAGCTCCTCCTCAGAGAACCTGGGGTGTCTTTGCGGGGCCATGGGGTGGTGTGGGTGATGTGTGAGGTGGTGTGTGTTGTTATGTGTGGGGTGATATTTAGAGGTGTGTTGTGTGAGGTGCTTGGATGTTGTGTGCGTGATGAGTGCCTGTGAATGCTAGTGTTGTTTCTGGTGGTGTCTCTCTCTGGCCTTCAGTCGCAATTGTGGTTGTAAGGGTTAATGGGTGCTGTGGGTGTGTGTTTTATATTGTATTGGGTGTTTGGGAGTGGTTGTGTATGTGTATCAGGTGTGTGTATTTAGATTTGTCCAATGTGGCTGTGTTTTGTAAGTGTGTGTGTATTTTGAGCGTGGCAGTGTGTACTGCCTATAGAATACCGAGGTTGAAATACCGCTGCGTGGATTCGTGGGTCGTGATAGTGTGGGCGTATTCCTGTTGGCGTGACGGTGGAGGTTTTGTTATAGCCAGTTTATCACTGACCTTTGGTGTGGCAGACTTGTGTGGGTGTCTAGATTTTGGCGGATTCCGAGCTGTGGGTCATAATGGCAGTGGCGGTATTCCACGACCACGGCGGTGTGTTGGCGGTCTTCTGCACGGCAGTAAGCGGCTTTTACTGCCAATGTTGTAATGACCCCCTCAATCTTCCCATACCTAAAATCAAAATGAATGCTTCCTTGTATGATGTAACTGATGGTCATGTAAAGCACTTCATTACCCTCGGGTCAAGTCTGCGCTACATAAAACTAAAAAACCAAACAAAGAAATTAAGGCCCTCATTACGACCCTGGTGGTCAGTGATAAAGTGGCAGTAATACCGTCAACAAGCTGGCGGTAACTACTGACAAATTATGACCATGGCGGTGAGAACTCAGATAGACAGCCACTTTACCACACCGAATGCCAGGGCGGAAACAACAGGCACCACGACGGTAGCCGCCTACAGACAGGGGGAAGCCAATGTTCCGCCCACCGTATTAAGACACTGGAAACCAACACCTTTTCCGGGGCAGTACCAATGACATAAAGCCTGGCGGAAACACTACACAGAAGGGAAATGACTCATCTTTGGAGACACAGGGAAGAACCACGCCGCCATGGAGCCCAAACTGGAAATATTCCCAATGATTTTCTTCTTCCTGCTCCACCACGAACACCAACAATGGCAAAGACGACCACGGTGAGTACAGCAGCCTAGCACAATGGGGAGGGGGAGGAAAAAGATAGCGACACACACACACGCAACACACACTCACCCACCCCCAGAACCATACACACAATCAGCTGCAGTAATAAAATATATTTATCCTGTACCCCTAATGAATAATGCAAGGACAACAGGAATGTGCTAAAGTGAGTGTAGTAATATCAACACAGTAGAAATACGAAAAAGCAATGCCACTGTTATATACATATGTACAGTTCAAGGGACACTGCCCAGTCCTCATTGTGTGTGGGCTACAGGGCCACAGGCCAAAGTCCAAGGCCCCACCTGTCACCTGCAGCAACACGGAGAGAACACTGTAGGGGCATCAGTTGGAAAATAGGCAGGCACCTCAGGGGCAAGGGGGACGGGGGCACCTCAGCCGGGAGATGACAGAAGACCACTTGTTCTGGAGGGGGCAGCATGCCCTGTGCTTGATCCTGGGGAGTGCAAGGCCACAGTCTCTCAAGTGGGTGACTTGCCCACATGCTCTGGAGGGGGCAATATGCCCTGTGCTTGATCCTGGGGAGTGCAAGGCCACAGTCTCTTGGGTGGGTGACTTGCCCACTGGTTCTGGAGGGGGCAACATGCCCATTTCTCTCTCCTTGGGAGTGCAAGGCCACAGTCTCTCAGGTGGGTGACTTCTCCACTGGTTCTGAAGGGGGCATCATGCCATGTGCTCTTGGTCCTGGGGAGGCTGGGGTTGGTGGGTCTCTTACCCACTGGTTCTGGAAGGGGCATTGTGCCCTGTGCTCTTGATCCTGGGGAGGCTGGGGTTGGTGGGTGTCTTACCCACTGGTTCTGGAGGGGGCATTGTGCCCTGTGCTCTTTATCATGGGGAGGCAGGGGTTGGTGGGTGTCTTACCCACTGGTTCTGGAGGGGGCATCATGCCCTGTGCTCTTGATCCTGGGGAGTGCAAGGCCACAGTCTCTTAGGTGGGTGACTTGCCCACATGCTCTAGAGGGGGCAACATGCCCTGTGCTTGATCCTGGGGAGTGCAAGGCCACAATCTCTCAAGTGGGTGTCATACCCACTGGATTTGAAGGGGGCAGGCTGCACAACAGCCCATGGAGGCAGGACTACATACAGTCCACAGGCGGTAACAGCTGCTCAGTGGTGGTAGTGGTGCTGCTGCTGCTGGTGGTGGGAGACTCCAGCCAGCCCATCCCCTGCAGCCTCAGACGGCTGCACACTGGCAGTAGTGATGCTGCTGCTGCTGGTGGTGGTGGTGGGGGGAAGCTCCAGCCCATCCCCTGCAGCCTCAGATGTCTCCCCAATGGTGGTGGTGGTGCCTCCGAAGGCTGCACAACCATGGTTGGTGGTGAGGGCTCCGTCTGAGGCCCTGCCCCTGGCTCTTTGCCCTTCCTGGCAGCAGCTGGGGCTGCTCCTTGCCCTTCCTGGCAGCAGCTGGGGCTGGCTCCTTCCCCTTCCTGGCAGCAGCTGGGGCATTCATCCTTTCCTTGATGCTGCCTGGTGCAGGCTCCTCTGCACAGGTGCTCTGGATCCTTTCCCACCACCAGTGAGTGTGGAGATTACTGGGCCCATAGACTGGGTGACTGAGGTGCTTGCCTGGGTTTTTGCCACCCTGGCCAGACATGAAGGACGGGAGGTAGGGAAGAGGTCAAGTTGGGCAAGGAAAAGCTTTTTAGGGGCATTGGGGCAGAAAGAGGGAGAAGGTTTGGGAGTGGAGGAAAAGGAAGTGGTTGCAGGAGGTGTCTGTCTGCTGATATTGGTGCAGGTGCATGGGCTGGATGCTGCTGGGACATGGGTGTCTGAGTGTTTGCATTTGTGTACTTTAGGAGGGGGGACAGATACAGAGGGAGGGGACACAGGGGACGTATGCATGGCTGTTGTGGAGGTGTCTGCCAGTGAGGTGTGTGTTCTGCTTGGTGTGGTGGTTATGCTGGTAGTATATGAGGATGTAGTGCATGTAGGTGTGAGTGTAGTCAGAACTGGGAGGAAGGTGGAGTAGGAGGAGGAGGGGGACACAGTGGAAATTGTGGATGTTGGTATGTCTGCATCTGGATGGTGTTTGTGTGAGTGCCTGTGGGATGATGTGTGGTGCTTGTGTTTTTCTGTGCCACTCTTGTGTGTTGTCTTTTGTGCATGCTCGTCTGCCTGTGTGCTTGGGATAGGTTGGGATTGAGGAAAATGGGATAAGGAAGAGGAAGTTGGAGGGGGGAGTGTGGAAACAGGGACAATGGCTGCCATCAGAGAGGAGGCCAGAGCGTGGATCGATCTCTGTTGGGCCACCGAGCCAGTGTGAATGCCCTCTTGAAATGCATTAGTTTGTTGCATTTGGGCTGCCAGCCCCTGGATGGCATTCACAATGGTTGACTGCCCTACATAGATGGATCTCAGGAGGTCAATAGCCTCCTCACTCAGGGCAGCAGGGCTAACTGGGGCAGGGCCAGAGGTGCCTGGGGTGAAGGAGATGCCCACCCTCCTGGGTGAGCAGGCACGGGCAACTCGCTGAGGGGCTGCTGGGAGGGCGGTGCTGATACTGCGGGTGGCAACTGTACCTATAGCTGGGGTGGGCACAGAGGTGTCTGCCACCACCAGGGAGTTTCCATCGTAGGAGGTATCTGTGTCAGAGCTGTCCCCCCAGTCTCTGCTGTGGTGCTCCCCTCGCCCTCCATCACACTGGTGCCCTCAGCGTCGTTGGACTCTGCCTCCTGTGGGATGCAGCTCCCTCCATCGCTGGTGCCTCTGCTCCTCCGCCAGATGATGCTAATGCACATAATTACAGGGTGACAAAACAAAAAGGGGGAGGAGAGACAAAGGATACACCTGGTCAATGGCTGCACCAACATCACCGTTGGCGCACACACCACTCTCACACACAGGGAACAGCCCGACGCACTATGCATTGCAATACCAGTTATTTTGCTAGCCACCAAGGCATGGTTAGGGGCACACACCGCCAAATGCAGCACACCTGGTACCCACGCAGCCCTGACCAGTAGTGGATGCCGATGAACTAGGTAGCAGAATTATCCCTTCAGGATCCTTGCCAACAGGGGACCTACTCTGCAATGTCAGGCCTGGCCTAGGGGCACCCACTGACACACATCCCCCACCCGGATACACATCCCCCACCCAGGGTGTCGTCGTCTCACCGGGTCCCAGAGGTTGGCCCCAGCGTCCAGAATGGAGGGAATGGCTTCCAGATGGCTCCCGGGCTCCAGCCGTGCGGAGCTCTCGGCCCCCGCCTCGTGCAGCTCCCAGCTGCAGAACGGAGGGCCGAATGGTGTGCTGGCGAGGGGCGGGATCGGCAATGGGCCCAGGGGAAGAAGAAAAAAAAAAAGAGAAGATGGGTTCAGAGGTGCTCCTTTCGTCCCCGAGCCCCGCGGCCTCCCTCGGCGGCGTCAGGCCCTGATGCAACTGGAGGTCGCGGCTCCGAGGCCCCTCTCGGGCTGCCTCACCGTGATGCTGATTCTCTCGGAGCTCCTGCTCTGTTTCACTCCTGGGAGGTGGCTCCCCCCGCGCGGCACCCCCGATCAGCTGTGTGCCCCGGGTGGGATGTTCACGGCCCCACAGCGACCCCCATCCAAGGCCCGGCCCAGCCATCCCGCGGAGCACTCGGGTCAGGCGGCCATCTCTCTACGTGGCCAGACCACGCCCCCAGGGCCCAATGTTAACCAAGGAGGAGTTGCACGGCGGTTCCTGACCACCTCCTGTAACGGCGAACAACGTCAGTGGAATTACCTCACTTCCATCTGTCCCTCCATACAGGACAGGCAGACGCCATTTCGGGGGGGGGGGTATGCCCTTGATAAGAAATGCGTCACAGTTAAAATTTGGACACAGAGGACATATCCTACTTACTCAATACAAATTGACATCATTCATTGTACTGTTGTGGCTCCAACGTTCACTTTGTGACGGGCTTCTCACTACTTTGTCCCGTAGATTGCTACTGCTGTGGATGAATAGAAGGAGACATACTCCCGTGTACAGACCCCTGGTGGACTTGGCAACAATGGAGGACAGGCACATCAGCCTCACCTATGGACTTGACAGGGCCACAATCACAGAGCTTTGTGCCCAATTGGAGCCTGACCTGATATCTGCTATCCGTCACCCCACTGGGATCCCCCCTCTTGTGCAAGTTCTATCACTGCTCTATTTCTTGGCCACTGGTTCTTTCCAAGTGACAGTGGGCTTGGCAGCAGGAATGTCACAGCCAATGTTCTCAATAGGGCTGACCAGAGTGTTGTCTGCCCTGATTAAACACATGTGCAGTTACATTGTTTTCCCCAGGTAGAGGATTTGGCCACAGTGAAGTCTGACTTCTATGCGATGGGACATATCCCCAACGAAATAGGGGTGATTGATGGAACTCATATTGTATTTGTGCCCCCCGTAACAATGAACAGGAGTACCGAAATCGTAAGAGTTTTCACTCTATGAATGTACAGATGGTGTGCTTGGTGGACCAGTACATCTCCTATGTCAATGCTAAGTATCCTAGGTCGGTGCATGATGCCTTTATCCTGAGGAATAGCAGCAACCCAAATGTGATGGGCCAACTACAGAGGCACAGGGTGTAGCTAGTAGGTGAGCCCTGGTTCCCATCCAGTAGGTGTTGGTGTATAGGCATGGTGTTGGCCATATGGGATAGTGTGTGGCTAAATGTTGTACCTTAATATTGCCGATGACTCTGGTTACCCCAACCTTTTGTGGTTGCTGAGCCCTGTGAGGAATGCCAGGACAAGGGTAGAAGAACGTTACAATGAGGCACATGGGTGAACAATAAGGATAATCGAAAGAACCTTTGGCCTCCTGAAGGCCACGTTCAGGTGCTGTATAAACCAAAAAATTGCACACACGGTTCCAAAAGGCGGGAAATAGTATCTACCGGTTCTGCAAATCAGGGAAACCAAAAGGTTGTAAGCACAAGCCCTCACTCACCTTTCGGTGACATGCTTCATCATAGGGCTGTGCTCCTCGTCAGGCCGGCGCTGCAATGCCTGACGGGCCCCACACGGGGCTCTTTGCCGGAGATCTTTTTGAGTGAAATGCGTACCGGTCAAAAGTAGAAAACGAGGATTGGAAAAGGAAAGGTTAAAAATGTTTAGAGGTAAAAACCATTCATATCTTTAATTAAATGTTAGTACCTCTGGCAAGATTAAAAGCAAAGAATATGGATATAGTAAAATAATGTCTACACTCCCCATAAAAAGCAGAAATGCTGTCTATAGCTACCGCCTCTCATACTAGAGAGTGGTGTAAATGAAATGAGGTAAACACAGGATCCCCTGTGTTACTCTACATCACGGGTCAACATGTTTCTCGCTATGCGATTCGTCAGGACCTCAAAAAAACGTACCTAATCCTTCAAACACTTGAGCTGCCCATACTAGGGAAAGCAGAACCCTCCAAAAACTAAATGCAGGGCCTCATCGGGTTGAAAAAATCCTCTGTGGTTTTTCTCTGGTCGTGGTTCAAACTGTAAGCCTACGCTCGTCGTGGTACCCCGGAACGTTCAGGTGCCTCCATCTAACAGGTGGATCCCTGTGATACTCACCCAAGAAGGTCTGACAGATAATTGTGGCATGCTGCATGTTGCACAACCTTGCCTTGAGACGCCATGTGCCTTTTCTGCAGGACGAGGAGGTGGACAGTTTGACAGAGTGGGACACAATGGGGAGAATCAGGAGAGTCTCATTTCCTGGCGGGGTCTTGCCAATAGTCTCTGGCTTCTGCCTGGATCGCAGGGAAAGTTTGCGGGGAGGTTCCCCTTCTGTAGGGGGAGGGGTGCTGGTGGCCTGCTGCTCCTCTGGTGGGACCTCCTGGCCACTAGCGGCAGCAGAGGTGGAAGGCAGTTCAGATGACTGGCTAGTGGCAGGGGCCCGCTGTTGTGAGACTGCCTCCCTCATAATGTTGGCCATGTCTGCCAGCACCCCTGCAATGGAGACCAGTGTGATGTTGATGGCCTGCAGGTCCTCCTTGATCCCCTGATACTGTCCCTCCTCCAGCCGCCTGTTCTCCTGCACGTTGTCCAGGATCTGGCCCATCGTATCCTGGGAATGTTGGTAGGCTCCCAGGATCTCGGTGAGTGCCTCCTGAAGAGTCAGTTCTCTGGGCCTGTCCTCCCCCTGGAGCACAGCAGTCCTCCTAATTTCCCTGTTGTCCTGTGCCTCTGTCCCCTGAACCGTGTGCCCACTGACCCCAGGTCCCTGATTGTCTTGGGTATGAGGTGTGCCCTGGGGTCCCTGTACTGGTGGACACACTGCTGGTTGATGAGAGGTAAGGGTACGCTGGGTCGGTTCTGTGGTGGTGTTTCCCGGTGGGGAGGCTCTGTGGTTGTCTGAGACTGGGCCTGGGTAACCGACTGTCCAGAGGTCCCTGATGGGCCAGGTTGGTCATCCAGATCCAGGCGACCAGAGTTGCTGTCATCACTGTGGGCCTCTTCAGTTGGGGGACTGAATAGTGCTGGCACCTCTTCTCCGCTGACATTGACTGGGATACCTGTGGGGATGTAAATGCTGTGTTATTGTTTCTGTGTGTGACATATTGTGCATCGGTGGGTTGCCCTCTTTGGTTGTATTTGCCCTAGCAGCTTTAATTTGTGTAAGTTGATATGTGGTGGGCTAGATGATTCTCTCTAGTGTGCATGCTTTGGTGATAGTTTTCCATGCAGGGCTGTGAGTGATGTCCATGCATTGGTGGTGCATACAGGGCTTGCGATTGGGATGGGTGGGATGTGATGGTGGGGTGTGTGGGAGGTGGTGAAGTGATGGGAGTGAGGGTTTGGGTATGTGATGACATGCAGGTAGGGGTGTGATAGTAGTATAGAGTTGACTTACAACAGTCCAGTCCTCCTCCTACTTGGGCCAGGCCCTCAGGATGCATGATTGCCAAGACTTGCTCTCCCATGTTGTTAGTTGTGGGAGAGGAGGTGGGGGTCCACCGCCAGTCCTCTGGATAGCGAGCTGGTGTCTTGCTGCTATGGAGCGCACCTTCCTCCGTAAGTCGTTCCACCTCTTCCTGATGTCGTCACTTGTCCTGGAGTGCTGTCCCACGGCACTGACCCTGTCCACGATCCTCCGCCATAGCTCCATCTTCCTAGCAATGGATATCTGCTGCACCTGTGCTCCACATAGCTGAGGCTCTACCCTGGTGATTTCCTCCACCATGACCCTTACCTCCTCCTCTGAGAATCTGGGGTGTCTTTGTGGTGCCATAGGTGTTGTGTGAGTTGTGTAGGTGAGGGTGTGTAAGGTGATGTGTTAGGGTGTGTGATGTGGGGTGCCTGTGTGGGTGGTGTATAGGTGTAGGTGGTGTGTGGCTCTGGTATTGTCCGTGGTCGTGGTGTCTGTCTCGTGTCAATGGTTTGTAGTCATGAGGGGTTGTTGGTAATGTGGGTGTGTTTTTTATAGTGGTGTCAGTGTGTGGGTGTGGTGTGTGTATGGGTGTCAGGTGTGTGTTATTCAAATTGACCAATGTAGTGTTGTTTTGTATGTGTGTGTGTATTTTGAGTGCAGCAGTATGTACCGCCAATGGTTTACCAACACTGAATGTCCGTTGTGGTGATTCGTGGGTCATAATGTGGTAGGCGTTGTTCTTTTGGCGTAACGGTGTGGGTTTTGATACCGCCAGTTTATCACTGACCTTTGGTCTGGCGGATTTGTGTATGTGGCTGAATTCTGTCGGATTGTTGTGTGTGTCATAATATGGTGAACGGACATCCTCCGCAGTATGTTGGCGGCAGTCAGCGTTGCGGTAAGTGGGATTTACCGCCAATGTAATAATGAGGGCCTAAGTGTTTTGCAGACTTCTGTCATTGGGCTATACCTGGGCTAAATTTAGGTAATATTTGTGCTACTACATTTGGGCTCTTTTGTCTCTGGTGGCCATCTTGGGAGAGTTATTTATTATGAGGCTCACTAATCCCCTCATTTAGTGCAGTATTCTCAGTAGAAAATGCTTTCAGTTTTCAACTTTGATTCTATCACGATGGCGTTCAGAAGTGTCGCACTTTTGGCATAAATTCAGAATGTTAGCACTCTAGTTGCAACTCAGTAGAGAAAGTGCAGATCACTAGGGAGTTAACTGGCAGTCTGCTCCTGGTGTTGAGTGCATGTTTCAGTCTGCATGTCAGAATATTTTAAGGAAATAGAAGAGGAAGATAATTGAGAACTCACCGAAAACGTGTCTCAATTTTCCTCTCTACAGTGCTAACCATAATTTCTATGATGCATTCAGATGTGTCACAAGTTTTTCATAAATAAGACTGCTAGCACTCTAGCTGTTCTTTAAAACACTCTGGAAGGCTGCAGTAAAACACAAGTGAATCAACTGACATACTGGTTCTCTTGGATGTCCATGTTTTACTGAGAATATCAGACTTCATTCTTATATGGCTCCGAAAGATAGTGTGAATTTACAAAAATGATGCTCTAATTTTAACTTCTGGAGCACCTTCCATAACCTCTATGGAAAAATCATGAGAAAATGGTTTTCTCTCAAACTTCATTCATGAAATCCTAGCAGGGTTAAATTACTTTAGAACACACCATAATCCCTAAATTTAGTATGGTACAATAAAAAAATGATTTATATTGTAACTAAAAATTGTTGTCACCCTTGATAGGTTCTCCTTTTTGTGACTCTCAAATCTGCTATCCACTACAATGCATTTCAATGGGGTGCTGTCAAGTATCTTGGTCCCAGGATGGCTGCCATCACTTTCTGGTTGGAGTGCTGACAGCTAATCAGATCTCACCATGAGATCTGTGCTTAGGCTCCGCACAGATTTACAAATGTGGATTACCTTCAATGTCTCAAAAACCACTGAATGATTTACACCAAACAACAAAAAGGGCACATTCTGGACTAAAAGCTACCTTTCTGCCAAATTTAGTGTAATTCCATCAAGCGGTTTGGGCTTTAGGCGTGTCTAAAGACTCTATGGGAATTAACATGGGAAAAGCTCTTTGATTGCCCCTTTTTTTCTAAGTTCCCACTTGACCAATCATCCCAAACATTTTGTGCAGATTCGTCAAATGTTGCTAAAGATATAGCCAAGTCAAAAAAAGCATTTTTCTATGAAAGCTAGATCTGAACTATAAGTATCTACTGGTAATCGCCAGCAGGTAATATCTATCTATCTATCTATCTATCTATCTATCTATCTATCTATCTATCTATCTATCTATCTATCTATCTATCTATCTATCTATCTATCTATCTATCTATCTATCTGTCTATCTATCTATCTATCTGTCTATCTATCTATCTATCTATCTATCTATTTGATCAATCTATATCACCTAGTGGCGGTTATATGGTTATACGGTTATATTTAGGACCTAGTTTCTATAGAAAAAGTTTTTTTTGCTTTGCTAATAACTTCGGCGTTGTTTCATGAATTTTGGTTAATATTTTTTTTAAATAAAAAAAATCACTTCAGTGTCTGTCTGGAAAGTTTTGGGGTGACCCATAAAGCAGGGCCCTAGAAAAAGGGGGGCTCCTAAAATGCTTTTTCCCCATTCATTTTTTCATAGGGTTTTTAAACCCTGAACCACCAGAAGGAATTACACCAAATTTGGCACTCACACACACTCACAGACCCAGTCACACACTCATGTACCCAATCAAAGACCCTATTTATTGACATTCACACACCCACTCAGAGACCGACTGAGAGCCTCATGCACCCACTCACAGACCCAGTAACACTCATATACCCACTCACAGATACACTAACACACACACACATACTCACAGATCCACTCAGACACTCACACATCAACTCACTAACCCAATGAGAAACTGACCCAGTCACACATTCATGTACTTCCACACTTGTGCATCTATTAATATACCTAATTATACTTCCACTGAGGTACTGCTACATAGAGAGTAAAAATAAAAACATATGGAAAATATGTTGGGTGTTGTGTATTGAATTTGTGCTTTTGATTTGTGAATTCACGATGGAGTTGCAGCTCCTTTTTCTTACAAAAAAATCAGATTTGCTTTTACATTTAAATAATGTTTGGGATATAGGTTGGCTCAAGGAAGCACATTTGTGTTTGTTTGGTGTACATGTTTGATATTTATACAAGTGGAAGCAGAGTTTTTAGTTGCTCAGAAACACTGTGCTGCCCCCATCTGTGAAGTGAACACCATCTTTTCTATATACCCATCCATGTCAAAGTGCAGGTTATTATTGTGGATTAAGCCCATGTTATGGTCTCTGAGGAATGCTGAAACAATGTTTTTAACATGTTTTCTGGCTTTGTCTATCTGTGGACAGAATTCCGTTGACCATTTCCATTCCTGCCTCTGGCATACATTAGAGAACACAAAGGTATCCTTCATTAGGATGTCCAGTCCTACCCAAGCCACTGGCCCCCGCTCATTGCCACCACTGTGCACAATCAGGAGGTGCAGGTTGACAAAGTCTAATGCTTTCAACCAATTAAAGCATTTGCTGCCACTCTAACCCTCTTTGGCCAACCCAAGTAATATCCATATTCTGCAAACCCAGGTCCCTGTTAATGCCACTCTTTCTAGCATACTTACTAGCTCAGGAAGCACAGCTGTGACCTACAATCCACACTCTGAACATTTTGAAAGGAATGAGCATTAGCAAGCAGAAGGCTGCAGCTAAATGATGGAGTTTTCTAAATGTGAGGAGGTTAAAATGGAAGGAGAAGTGGATTTGAACAAAAGCACAACTTTGATTGGCTATTGTATATAGATTGGTAGTTAAATAATAGGTTGTGGTGTAAAATATTAAGTCAGTCAGTCAGTGATTGGTTCTTATTCTACCATTATGAAGTAAAGCCGTTTTGGATATGCTGGCATTCTGTAATAGTCAACCACACTTCCTACAGCACATGTTGAAGCTAGTATGCTGGTAAAAAAATGCAATGATATTTTGAACTACTTGTACAGTGCAGTGTTCTAAAGGAGGTTGCTATGGCACCTGGGGTGAACGAGTGTGGGGGGAAGATGGACTGTTAAAGGACACTTATACAAATAAATATAATGAATCATTTTTCCACATCAGCGATATCCCAGGATATAAAATGTTGAAGAAATTGTAGAAATAAATAATGGGAAATTAGTTTTTCAAACACCCGATAGGAGTTGCGACTCTGCCGCAAAGTTACATGATGGGCCACGTTGGATGCCGCGACAGACCTGTGACTCCATGAGCACACAGTGGCAGATTCGACTTCATACCGAAAAAGATAAGAAACAGTTAACAGACACTTAACATTCAGATGTGGCATAACATAAAGAAAAGATGAAACACAGTTTGTGATTAGATAATTAGGATAGTATCAGTGAGAGCAAAGGTGAGCAGTTTGCCATTACTGGTTGCTTGGTTTAAGACTGGGCTACCATTCTTATTCTGAGATTTCATTGTTATAAAAAAAAATAGAAGGTGTATTGTGACAGCTTTTTATCTGTCAACAAAAGCTATTAACAGGTATGTGAATTACAGCATTAGTTTTAAACCAAGCTGTGTTTGTAAATAAAAGTAATAAAAGTTTATATGATATACATACAACTATTTTAAGTGAGGTATAGGCAGAGAGCTTTTTGATACTTTTAGTTATATATGTAGTGATGTAAGTATCATTGTATAGAATGAATAAAAGTACAAGATTTACAACCATGTTTTTAATACAGTACTATAGATTTTTTGTGCATGCTTGAACTTGCAAGTTGAGATGGTATTTGAAAAGACTTAGAACGGCCTATAGTTCCTTTTTACCTACCTCCAGGTTACACCTGAACTAGGATGTACATAACGTATAGGAAGGATGGTATGTGCATAGAATGAAAGACATGTAGGGCCCAATTTACAAGGCCTATGCTGCAATGCAGTGTATCAAGTGCTTTGTAGTGTTGCCCTGATCCACTTCAACATGTGAGAAATGTACTGTATGTACACAATAGAGTCACTTTCTGTGCTTTATCTTTACGACAATGCAGAAATTTCTGGTAGCACTAATGCACACAGGCTTTCACCATGATGCATGGCTGCCTGTGTTGTGGGATCAATTCTTTCTGTGCCGGGAATGATACCATCTTAAACAAGTCAATCATGAGAGGTGTTCTCCTATTTCTTTGTGTGCTGCAGAACGCAGCTGAATTAGGAAGAATCAAAATGGGGGTCAAATAAAGATAAATAAGAGAATAAATTTAAAAAAGTAGGAATCTGGTGAATTTGTAGATTTCTGAATCTGAAAATGCATGATATTCATGTGGGTTCAACATAGCATAATCTGATGGATTCAGTAAAACACTATAACCCTGATTTGAGAGGGCCTAGCGTCTTTTTGTGTCACATTAGTGTAATTTTTTTACACTAATGTGGCCCAACAAAGCCAAAATCGCTGCGCCACTTTGTAACCCCTTGCGCCACATTATGCCAGACATAATGTATGCAAGGAGGGCATTTCCCCATTAGGGGCAGCAAAAAAATGGTGCATCTAAAATATTTCCATGCGCCATTTGTTTTGGCATTTTTAATGCCTGCTTAGAGGACGCGTTAAAAGAGGGCTCCCTATTGGTTACAATGGGCCTCCTATGTACTGTTGAGGTTTAGCGCCAAATTGTTGGCACTAACCCTGAAAAGTACATCAATAGTGTAATAATTGTTCATGCTATTGCCCCCTACCCTGCACCATGGTGCACTGTATTTTAAATACGGCACACACATGGTGGCGGTAAGGGGGGGGTGAGGGACGCAAGGAAAGTGGGGCTGCACCGGGTGCAGCCCCACTTTTCTTAAATCTGCCCCTAAGTATGGGATTATGTAGACAGTAGCACACATAATAACACACAGATAAATACACTGATACAGCCACTTACAATATAATCCATACATTAAAACAAAGATGCGTATACTTATATATGCAATTAAACTCCCAGGCAAAGATTGATTCATATGGTGACACACCCTGGGTCACAGTTATGTATAAACTGATATACCTAGAGAAACACTAATGTAAGTGAGAAGATGGCTAAGCATACATTGATGCACACTATACTGCAGTGAAGCACACATTCATTCATAAACTGAAACAATGAGTCAGACAGTCATACATATGGGAACTGAGAGAGGCGTACTGTTATTTAAACACAAAACTAAGTCATCTAGAGTGTGACAATACAGAAATTGAGGAAATTATATTACCTACTTGAAAGTCAGAAAAAACAAGTACAACATGTAGACAATGTCACTAAAGAGAAAGGAGCTGCTGGTAAGAAAACCAAAACATTTTTAAAAACTGTTTGTGGGAAACTGAAATGTTTCCATAATGAAGAATACAAAAAGGAAACTTTTAAATCAGTCACAGAAAGTAAGAAAAGTTGTCAGGCTAGAACCAAGAAGTCAAAGAAGGAAGCCAAAGCTCAACCAGAATGCAACACTAGTTCAAAGAAATTAGAGTGAGAACATTTCGTGCCCGGGTAATTCAGAACCTCATTAAAAATATGAAGAAATACAGAAGGAGAAGAGGAATAGTGAAACAAAAACATGTGTTGAGGCTGTAGTTGAAAGTAGCCAAAGCAAAAGAAGTGTTAATAAAACTATTTCTTGTAAAGTATTCAGTGGTGAATTGAAACATACATCAAGTACAGAGCCTTTATTCATTGAAGAAGGCTATTTCCAAGAGAGCACAGTAGTACATGCAGTTGATTCAATTGATGGTATGAGATTAAGGATGGGAGTCCTATTGAAAAAGAGGAGATTGTTCCTAGAAATATGGAAGAGGTGATAACTGAAGAGGTTCAGAGAAGGCATAGACAGGGCCCTGTTCACAAATAGAAGTGTAGTAGTATTACATGGCTTTTCATGTAGACGTCTGAAGAGAAAAAGTTCAATTTTACAAGTATTAGATCCATGTAACATTAGAAATCATACCAGTTTGCTAAGGACATTCATTAGCATGTTTATCCAAGAAATTGTGCCAAAGCACCTCTCTGCACTTTAAGATGTTGGCAGTTCACCATTCAAAAATACAAAGTTCAGTTAGGAAACTTCACTTTATGAAGACTCCAGCATTATATTTAGTAGAGCTGAATAGAGTACTTTTGCATGGTACTGTACAAGAGGTAGAAAATGTTTGTGAGAATGTACAATTTCGGATCTTTGGTTTTGAAGAAGATTCTTGGGAGAATGAGGAATTAGTAGGTACAGTTATTGAAGAAGAGAAGGGGAAAACAGAGAAAAGTGGCAAGAATTTGCTGTTTATTTATTTGGAGAGGAGCGTTTTGACTTGTCCACCATGCAAGTTATATGTCTGTTCTTCTATGATAAGTTAGAGGATGAAAAAACACCAGCTAGAACAGTGAATAACCGATTAGAACTTGTACCTATTCCTGAACAACTACGAGACTTAAATGTATACAAATCTATCCTTATACAGAGACCCAAAAACAGGTAAAATGCATAGTGCAGACGTCTTGAAAGGCCTTAAAGGAAGATTACTGTATTTGTCATTAGACTTCAAATAATGTTAAAACTATAGGAATAGAGAAAGACAATTAAGATCCACTTATAATTCTGGTAAATGGTGGAACCTACTAAGAATAAAACAATTTGGCAAAAGTTGGTTGGTGTTAGTAAAGTTAAACAAGCAACATTATACCTGGTACAAAATACTGTTTATCAAAAAAATGTTAATGTTGATCCTCCTTTTCCAAATGTTGATGATGATGACAGTTCGCTATAGAAAAAGCAGATCCATCCCGTTCAGAAAAAAATGATGAACACTACATCATCCTTCCATTGCATTCTAAGGAGGTCATTGGTGATGCTATAGACCTTTTCCAAATGAAGCAAGCTCAAGGAGCTCCTATGAGTGTGTGGGAAAAGAGTTTAGAAGCTCACTGTTTCCCCAACTTGTTTCCCACAGGAATAAGAGGTCGCTATGGTGACCGACCGTACAAATACCAACAGCTGGATACCTATCAACAATATTGTATTAAGAGGTTCAAAGATTCAGACAGTATATCCCATACATGTTTCACCTTCTATTTCAAAGTGACTTGTCTGGACTTTCATATGCAATGAATCACATTCTTAAAACAGGAGTAAATCTTCAGAATATGTTTGCACAAGATTTTGTTAACAAAGTGCAAGAAAAGGATGTGCCAACATGCCACCAACAAATATTGGTTCTATCGTCATGGAGAAATGAAGTGAACGCTGAGAAATCTGGGACCACCAGCCTGGCTTTTGATATTTAGGTGTGTAGAGTATGCATGGGATGACCTGATTCAATTCTTGAGAGAAGCAAACTCTAACATAAAATATACCATTTTAAAGACAGCACGAGAACTGTGCTCATAAGATCTTGCTAATATTTGTAGATATTTCAACCACAAGTTCAAAGCTATGGGCACTCTAGCACCTATTGACTCACCAAAACAGCCACTCATGCACTCATTCACTTACCAACACAGCCACTTACAGACCCAGTTACTCACCCATAAACTCATGCACCCACTCACTCACCCATACACCCACCTATTCTCCCAGACACTCACCCATACAGCTTCTCAAACACATATTCACTAACCCCCATAGACTCTCATGCATAAAGTAAATCACACATACAGTTACTCATGCATACCCTCACTGACCTATATAGACACTCATACACCAATTTACTCATCAATTAACCCCTGATGCACTCATTCAGGCACCCATACAGCCAATCATGCACTCATGCACTCACCCATTAAGACACTTACACACACAGCCACTCACCCATGCATTCAGTCATGCACACACTGACTCACCTATACAACCACTCATGAACCGCTTCACTCACCATGCAGACACTTACGTGCACAGCCACTCACCCACCCAGTCACTCACCTATACGGGCACTCTGCACTAATACTCCCACTCATACAGAACCATATGCATCCAGTCACTAACCCATACAGTCACTCATGCACCCAGTCACTCATCCATACAAACACTCATCCACCCATTCACTCACCCATTCAGACATGTATGTACCCATTTGCTCATTCGTACAGTCACTCATGCACACACTCACTCACTCACACTACCATTTACACATGCACTCCCTCATCCATACAGGCACTCATGTACCCATTCAGTCATCCATACAGCCACTCATACACGCATTACCTCACCCATACAGACACTTATGCACCCAGTCACTCATGCACTCACTTGCTCACCCATATACACTCATGCACCCATTCTTCCACCTACAGACACTCATGCAGAAATTCACTCACACATACAGCCACACATGCACCCATTCACTCACCAATACAACCACTCATTCACTCACCCATATAGACTGTTGTGCACCCAGTCACTCACCTATACAGTTACTCATGCAGGCTCTCATGCACCCATTCACTTAGCCATGCAGCCACTCATGTATTAATACACTCACCCACACAGCCACTCATGCATACACTTGTGCACCAATTCACTCATTCATGCAACCATACATGCACCCATTCACTCATGCATATAGTCACTCATGCACCCACTTACTCTCCCATACAACCACTTTCACACCCAGTTACTCACCCATAGGCACTTATGCACATAGTAACTTAACCATACAGTAAGTAAGTAAGTTAGTAAAAATATTTATAAAGCGCATTCCGGCTCACAAAGAGCATCGAAGCGCTAACATAGGTAAAAAACGTCACTACACTCATAAAGAAAACCCAACCCACAGAAAAACAAAAACGAAAGGATTAGTTAGGAAAGAGACAAGTTTTAATCAACTTCCTAAACCGTAAATAACATGTTTCAGCCCTAATATTGAAAGGGAGGGAATTCCAGCATTTGGCTGCAGCCACAGTAAAGGCTTTATCACCCCACTTTGCTCTATAAGTGCGGGGAACATGAATATAGCAGGCTGATAATGATCTAAGATGCCTCTTTGGTTTATACCAGCCTAATTTAGCAGACAGATATTTAGAGCCTTGGCCATGCACAGCTTTAAAAGACAGGCAAAGGGATTTAAAAATAATCCGCTGAGCCACTGGAAGCCAGTGTAGTTGTCTGAGATTACTTCTAACAGAGGTCCAACGTGAAAGATTAAGAACTGCTCTGACAGCTGAATTCTGAATCAGCTGTAGCCTATTAAGAAGGCCTTTGTCTAAATTAAGAAACAAAGCATTTCAGTAATCCATTTTAGATATTACCAAGACTAGAGTGGCGGCAACTCTCCATTTGTGCTGAAGAAAAGGAAAGACTTTCCTTAACATTTTAATCAGCCATAGACCAATTTTGACCATGTGGTTAACCTGATATTTGAAGGACAGTTGATTGTCAAACATAACACCCACATTTTTGCTAACATTAGAAGGGGTAGGAATAGAACCACAGTCTGATGGCCACCAGTGTGGATTCCAATATTTAACAACAGATCCAAAACAGAGAATTTCAGTCCTCCAAGCATTCAATTTCAACCAGTTAGATCCCATCCAGTTGCTAACCTCCTTCATACAGAGGTTAAAACGGTCCGCCACCTCCTCCCAGTTTTTCTTAACAGGGATAATGAGCTGTGTATCGTCTGCATATGAAGAGGGGATAAAGCCACAAGAACGAACCAGGTTGGCTAGCGGGCAACATAAATATTAAACAAAGTAGGGCTTAATGAGGAACCCTGTGGAGTCCCACAAGGAAGAAGATAAGGTGTGGAATCGAAGTTCCCACATCTTACCGTAGTCCATCTGTTAGTTAGATAAGATTCTAACAATTTCAAGGCCCTATCCCTAACACCTACTTGATAGAGACGGGCTGTCAGAATCTGGGAAGAAATAGTATCAAAGGCTGCAGATAAATCTAACAGGACTAGAATGGCACCCTGTCCCTCATCCACAAGTCTACGAATAGAATTAGTGGAGGAGATACGGGCCGTTTCCGTACTATGAGCTTTCCTGAAGCCATGCTGCGAAGGATCTAGAACTTCCACTTCCCCAAGAAAATCCACTAGTGCCTTATTCATGATTTTCTCTAAGATCTTGGCAAAGAAAGGAAGGAGCGCAATTGACTGTAAATTCTCAAGGTCCTGTACTTCTCCAAGTGGTTTCTTCTTTACAGGGACTACTATGTTCTCCTTCCATCTCGAAGGATAACATCCAGATTTAAGAATTTCCTGAAGAATCGGAATTAAAATCCAAGCTATATAGTCAGGGACCATATGAATCACTGAAGGAGGACATGGATCTAAAGAAGAGCCAGGCTTCATATTCAAAATTAGTTTGCTAAGATCGTCATGAGACGGTCAAGGAAAGTCAGACAGAGTTACTTTACTAGCTAACGGGTCGGAAGAAGTACAGGGAATTAACTCCCCACTATCATCAAGAGGGGCAAAGTTAGCATAAGAGCAAAGGATCTTGGGCCAGATGTAGCAAAGGTTTTTACCCATTCTGTGTCAATGGGAAAAAGTGTTCGTACATATGGCCCCTTGTTTTTAAAATGCTTTGCTACCTTGTCACAGTACTCTTCTGTATTTAGTATAGAGTCACTCATGCACCCACTCACTCCCCCATAAACACTCATGTACTCATTCACTCACCCATTATCCCCTGATACACCAATTCACTCTCCTATACAGCCACTCATGCACTCACTCACTCACTCACTCACCCATACAGACATTCATGCACCCATTCACTCACCCATACAGACACTAATGCAAGGCTTCACTCACCCATGCAGACACTCATGCGCCCATTCATTCACCCATACACCTACCCATACTAAAGCCGTGCAGTGTGGTGCTGCGCCAAAACGAGCAGTGCTGTACCGCTTTTGAAACGCAAGGGTGCGCCGTATTTAGAGGAATGAGTCGCATCTCCTGCATTTCCCCCTTTGCTGGTGCTGAATTATGCTGCCTAGCGCCAATGCAGGCATCCTTGCACCATAGTGCAAGCGTGTCTGCATTGAGAGGATGGATTGTTTATGTTCAGGAAGGTGTCCCTTCCTGCACATGAACAATCTATAATGGGGATTTGGCACTTCTATGTGTGCTGCAAAGTGCTTCACACATAGAAGTACCAAAGCCTCATTTTGAATTATTGTTTATGTGCATTTTGCTTCTTCTATGTGCGTTTCAGAATCCCCCAGAGGGGCCTGGGATGAGGACAATGATCAGAACATGGAAAAGGTGGATCTATGGATATGGTTTATAGATTACCTGTTTGTGCTGTGGGAGGAAGTGAGACAGATCTTAATTTTATTGAGATATTGAATTGCAATAACTACAATATTCGATTTAATAGTGCATGGAGTAGATCGCACTGTAGCTTTTTGGATGTTGACCTTAATGTGTTGGATGGAAAAGTGGGCACTAGATTCCATAGGAAACCATCGCAACAAATTCTTTATTGCATGCTAACAGTGGACACCCCGAGGAGCTGAAGTGGAGATTTCCAACTAGCCAGCTGTTGAGGGCAAGGAGAATTTACTCAACAGATGAGGAGTTTGGAGAGAAGATTGATAAGATGATGATTATATTTCTGGCGAGGGGTTACCCAGTAAGTGTTGGAGAAACAAAGGGGTCAGGAGCGCTACCAAAAGAAGGAGAGGTTGGAGAGTGAATAGGAAAATGTGAAACGGTTATTTTTATAATATAGTAAGGCGGATTCTGATGTAAGAAATACAACACCAAGCAATTGGCATGTACTTAGCAAAAATGAGCATCTTAAAGATATCAGTCAGGTGGGCCCAAGTATCACTTCTAAGAGGACTAGGTTTATTGGTGATATGTTGAAGAGCAGCTATCTGACCCCAGTGATGAGCGGAGGTTGGTTACAACAGAATGCTAAAGGCTTTATTAAATGTTTTGCGTATAAGGCCTGTGGACATGGTGTAAATCTGAAATTGTTCTGTATTTTTCAGGGATGTGAGGTCTTGAATAAAGAAAGGATCACTTGTAACACTGAGTATGTTCTGTATGTCCTGTGCTGCGGTTGTGAAAAACTATATGTTGAGAGCACAATTAACAAATGGAGTGTACATATTTTCCAATATATGCGTGCCATTAATGGTGATAAGAATTATCCCATGGACACCCATTTTGAGCAGTATCATGGACAACTTTTGATGAGTTTTTCCTGCTATAGCATAAAACATGTCAGAGCTCATTCACGGAGAGGGGATAGAGAAAAGGAATTGAGGAGGGAGGATTCATGTATGATCTTGACACTAGGTACTGAGGCTCCATGGGGTCATAACATTGATGCTGAGTGTTAGACTTTTCATTCTTGGTGTGGTCTCCCCTAACCTTTTGCCTCTGTTTCCCAGGTTGTTAATGTGTGCTGGACTCTGTTTTTGCTGTTCTTGGTACTCTGGGCACTTTACCACTGCTGTCCAGCGCTAAAGTGCAAGTGCTCCTATGTAAAATGTATGTGTAATTGGATTGCCATGATTGGCATATTTGATTTACAGGTAAGTCCCTAGTACAGTGTACTAGAGGTGACCAGGACCTGTAAATCAAATGCTTCTAGTGAACCTGCAGCACTGGTTGTGCCACCCACCTTAGTAGTCCTGTAAACATGGCTCAGAGCTGCCACTGCAGTGTCTGTGTGTGCATATTTTAATTCGACTTGGCAAGGATACCCACTTGCCAGGCCTAAACCTTCCCTTTTCTTACATGTAAGACACCCCTAAGGCAGGCCCTAGGCAGCCACATGGGCAGGGTGCAGTGTATGTTTAAGGCAGGACATATACTAATGTGTTTTAAATGTCCTGACAGTAAAATACTGCCAAATTTGTTGCAAGACCTATCTGTCTCATAGGTTAACATGGGGGCTACCTTTAAAAATGATTAAAGCGTAGATTCTCTTTGGGAGCAGATGGACATGTGGAGTTTGGGGTCTCTGAGGTCACAATTTAAAAATACAACTTTTATTAAAGTTGGTTTTTAAGATTGTGTGTTTGAAAATGCCACTAGAAAGTGGGCATTTTCTTGCTTAAACCACTCTGTGACTCTGCCTGTTTGTGGATTCCCTGTCTGGGTCAGTTTGACAGTTGGGCTGTTTGCACCTCTCTCTAGACAGTGACACAAAGGGAGCTGGGGTGTAGCCTGCATATCCTGGTGAGACATCTGTGATAGGAAGGAGGGGAGGAGTGGTCACTTAACACCTGAAAGGGCTGCCCTCACATGATGCAATCTGCAACCCCCTGGTGTTTGTTTGTTGCATGGCCTGGGTAAGGCAGGATTTCACAAACAAGAGAGACTTTCCTTCGAAGTAAGCCTACTTCAAAGGCCAAAATGGGCATGAGAAGAGCACCCAAAACCACAGACTTTAGATCGCTTCTGGACATCTAGAGGAACCTCTACTTGGAGAAGAGCTGACGAGCTGAGAAGTGCTGCCCTGCCTGAGACTGTGCTTTGTGGAGCTATCCTGCAGTTGCTGCTTCTGCCTGTGCCAAGGGACAAGGACTGGGCTTTGTATGCCTTCCTGCTTGTGAAGAAATCTCCAAGGGCTTGTTCTGAGCTTGCCTCCTGTTGTTGAATTCTCAGGGAAATCAAAGACTTCTCCGGCCAGCACCTGGACTCTCTGCTGAAACTCCTGCCCTGCTAAGTGATGCCCTATCCAGTTCCTGGGGCCTTGGAAGGTGAAGCTGGCAGACCAAGACTGAAAATCCATGCACAGACCGTTGTGCGGGAAAAATATTGACACACCTTCTGAGATGCGGCTGAAAAATTATGTACCGTCAGCTTTGCAGCAGAAATCAATGCTCCACGGGCATCGCTGCTGGAAAATCGATGCATGTAGCTGGAAGAATGATGCACAACACCAGCTGATGGAGGCTGTTAATGTCGCAACACACATTGCATGATTTTGCTGATACCGTGGGGCAGGATTTGTAACGCAAACCTTGCTGGGTGCAGAAAAACGACGCAACTCCTGACCAGACCCGAGTGCTGCCAGGATCGATGCATCGCTCCCCTGCGCGGAGGAAAAACGACACACGCCAACCCGACCGGAGAAGTAGAAACAATGGACGATCTCACTTGCAGGTGAGAAATCAACGCACTGCTTACGTTTTTCGACACACACTCGCCCGTGCGTGTTATTTTGACTCTACCCAGGTACTTTTCAATGCTAATAGTGTTTTTACTGTTTTCTCAAGGATTTCAGACTCTTTTTGCTTTCTAATTAATAACTTAACTTGTGTATGTTGGATTTTTGTCGTTTTGGTCTTGTTTTGTTTCAATAAATATTTTCTATTTTTCTAATTTCTGTTGTGTCATTTTATAGTGTTTTCATTAAGTTATTGTGTGTGTTGGTACAAATACTTTACACGTAGCACTCTGGAGTTAAGCCTGCCTGCTCGTGCCAAGCTACCAAGGGGGTGAGCGGGGTTAGCTGAGGGTGATTCTCCTTTACTCTGACTAGTGTGAGGGTCCTTGCTTGGAGAGGGGGTAACCTAACTGCCAACCAAAAACCCCATCTCTAACACTGAGCTACATGTCCATTTGGGACTTGGTTATCCTGATATGCCCTTTCAACAGCTATGCAGATTTTGCACATGTTCTGGTATATATTTGATGTCTCTGTGTTTATAATGATGATATATCAGTTGAGATTTGGCCCATCCTCTCAGGTTTATGGCATTTTGTACCATCAACTTGTGATCTTGTTCATAATAATATCCATTTTCAACATCTATGCAAGTTTTGCACATCTTTTTGCACCTATGTGAAGTCCTTGTGCTACCATGATGACTATCTAGCTAAGATTTGAACAATTATTTTTGATTGATTGCACTGTTGCACTCTTTGCAGATTTTTCACACATGTTCCTCACATTGTTTATAATGATGATATGGTCGTCCTTGATTTTAAATATGATTAATGAATCTGAGGTTTGTATATTTCATTATGACGTGTGCCGGTTGTGGGAAATTGTGTTGACTGCTACCACAGGATAGTGGGGTTGGACTTTGGTCCATAGAGGTGGTCCTCCATTGATTAATTCTGGACTTACGAAGTACCCCGATTTATTATTGAACAGTCATCTCAGGGGAGGAGGAGGACTTCCATATCCACTAATAGATAAAGGTGATAATGTTTGCAAAGCACTGAGAACTTTACATAGGAAGGCATACAGAAGGCTATTTGGTAGATTGTTGAACACAACACTTTAGATGACTCTTCAAACAAATGGTTTGACGCCCCACGTAAGCAAGAGAAACAAAGTTTGTTTTTTGCACATAATACAGCACTTTATTGATCATTAGAATGATTGGGATATGGCACGTATAACTTTATTTGGAGAAAATAGAGTAATGTGTGCCAGTTTATATGTCTATGGAAATGGAGACCACAAAAGTGATATTTCAGAGAAATGATTGTTAATTCTGCTGAAATGCCTAATAGTGAAATATAAGGAATGGGGTATGTTAGTTTAATTGAGGGCATATCTTGAATAGTCTTCACTCATAGGCATGTTATAGTCCTCCGGGATGGGTAAGGAAGAATACATATCTGTTTTAGACCTTATGGGGTAGAGTGCTGAGCCTTAGAATGTATTGGGGTTTATATACTAAATGTAAAAGATGATTCTGAGACAATCATAGGTCATAAGGTCAATGAAATGATACACTGAATGAGGAGAAAATGGAGGAGGACATGGGCCTTTTGACATTAAATAATTTTAAATGTAGCAGTATAGTGGTTGGGCCACTAGAAACTGACGAGGGACTACGTAATAAAGAGAAGTCTATCACCGATGTTTTTGAGGCCCAGTCGAAGGCACATCGCCGAAACGGGTTGGCCGTTATATGTTTTCTAATTCTGTAGCACCATAAGAATAATAAAAAAATACCATAATCCGTAGCAGCATGCCACCAGGTCAGGGGCTAGGAGGAGATGGTGTGGGGGGGGGGGAGAGAGAGAGAGAGAGAGAGAGAGATATATATATATATATTTACATACACACATCCAAAATTAAAAAGATTGTTGAGTGTGAACGAAGTAGGCTCTATAAACCTCTTCACACAGGCACTTAAATGATGCGCCACGTAATGCAAATCACATATTAAAACTCGATTTTGTTTTACATAGGTCAACCTTTCATAAAATAAATGATGTTCTGTATCACATCTCATATATTTAAATTTTCTATAGAAAAGTATACAGGATATTTAAAAGGTGAACTAGGAACGATAAAATGAATAGTATGTTGATATTGTACTAATTTTCAGAAAATGTTTAAAAGCTTTTGCATTACTTTTGTGGGTGGCATTCCTATTTGACACAAAGTGAAAAGCCATCATCTTGAGAAGTCACAACCTACTTTCATTAGGCAATGGACCTAATAATTCTATGGTAATGCCATGGTAATTTTATACATAAAAGTCCCCTTCAACTCTGAGAATGCATTGCTTTTTACCACTCATCGATAATTATATGCTTTTACTCCCTTTAAAAAGTCTTCTGTTTTGAATACATTACATGAGTTTAATTGGCCGCTTCTGAATTTGGCAAAGTTGATGATTACTTAAATTATTCACACACAAACACCACACGCACACACACATTATATATCTATATATTATAGATAGATGGACATTTACATTTTACATTTTAAGACCTGGTGAATTATTTGCTCTGTGCCACAACAGAAATTGACGTTGTACTGAACAAACAAAATTACCTTAATCTTTCCTTTAAATAGACCTTAACTCAGAATATGTCCTCTTCAGTTTGGTGTAAATCCATTTAGTAGCTTTCGAGATCCACGGATGCCTTTTATCTACAGCTCATGAAATGTTCTTTACCAGGCCACGATATTAAAGTTTTGTTACAAATCAAAATATTGTCAGTGTGTAAGTGAGATTCAAGGAGTTATCCCTCCATGGCAGGGCATCAGTGGAAAATACCAAGTGTCAGATCATTACTCCAACATTATGCCCAGGTATATTATCCCTAGAATGAAAAATAGCAAAGCTCAGAGTTAGCAAAATCCACGTCCTAAAGGCCTTATCTTTGGTGCTTGTGCTAGAAATGGTAGTCCTGTGCAATGATCAGCCTCATAGTGCCTAGCATTTGAATCTATGCTCGAGGCACACCCTCCAGAACAAATTTCTACATGTAGACAGCAGCAAATGTGTCAGACATATAAAATGTGTGCTTTATGGTAAAGCACTCGATTTACAGGTAGGTATTTCAGGTCAGGGCCAGCTTTAGGGCAGTGTGAGTGGTGCGGACGCACCAGGTGCTGAACTGGATTGGGGGGCCCTGACCTCAGGGGGCGCTGTGTTTAGCAATAACTTACTAAACTTGCAATGCAAAAGCACTGCTGAAAAACTCCTTGTGGGTCCAGCTTTCAGGAAGCAATTAAAATGTCAACATACCTTTTGTGATTAATGTTTCTGCTCAAGAGAGAGATGGGAGATTTGTCTAGTGGCAGCTTTGACTCGCCATAAAGTAGTGTAGAGGGCTAATATGCCTGCTGCAAAGAACGGAACTATATTTTATGTGGATAGCTGAGGGGATTAGTAAAGCCAGCCTTTGCAAGCGCTTTAAAACAAATGAATGTACGTGGAAGGGGACTATGTAGAGGTGGGGGCACATTTGCCGGGTGGTAGTGAGTAAAGTGGAGGAGGTGGTCATGGAGTGACGCACCACAAAACAACTGTCATACAGGGAGCCACCAGCGCTAAAGCCGGCCCTGTTTCGGGTAATATGGATCTTGACTATTTGCTTCCTCTTGGTTTTATTTGCTGTTAATTTTCATGGCACAATAAGATCACACTGCTTTTAGTAGCTGTGGCTTAGAACCAAATAGAAAGGGTTTGCTCAGTCCTGCTGCTGAGATGCTGTCTTTGTATGACATGATAAATGGGTGGAGCAATGTGGATTTTGCTCTATGCAAATATCATTATTTGGGCCAATTTTATTTTACGTGCAAAACTTAATTGTTGCTGCAGTATACACTGCTTTCACCACTTTTCATAGCTTTGGATCGTGCACACTTTTTGCCTTCCTCCTCTTCTTTTTCTGACCTCATTTTTGCTGGCTTTAAGACTCTGGACACTTTACCACTGCTAAAGTGCATGTGCTCTCTCAATAAAAACATGGTAACATAGGTTCATACCCAATTGGCATATTTAATTTACTTGTAAGCCCCTAGTTAAGTGCACTACATGTGCGTAGGGCCTGTAAATTAAATGCTACTAGTGGACCTGCAGCACTGATTGTGCCACCCACATAAGTAGCCCCTTAACCATGTCTTAGGCCTGCCATTTCAAGGTATGTGGGTGCAGTTCCACTGCCTCTTCGACTTGGCATTTAAAAGTACTTGCCAAGCCTTAAACCCCCCTTTTTCTACATGTGTCACCCCTAAGGTGGGCTCTAGGTAAACCATAGGACAGGGTGCCATGTAGGTAAAAGGCAGGACATATGCCTATGTGTTTTATATGTCCTGGTAGTGAAAAACACATACATTCATTTTACACTACTGTGAGGCCTGCTTCTTTCATAGACTAGCATTAGGACTGCCCTCATATACTTTTTGAGTGGTAGATTCTGATTTATCAAAACTGGGTAACCAGGTCATATTTAGTATGGCCAGAATGGTGATAGAAAATCCTGCTTATTGGTGAGGTTCAATTTTATATTACTATCTTAGAATTGGCACTTTTAGAAAGTGAGCATTTCTCTGCACTTTAAATCCCTCTGTGCCTTACAGCCTGTCTCCAATCCACATCTGGGCTGGGCTGGTTGACAGCTCCCTTGTGCATTTCACCTAGACAACCACAAACACAGGATACTCAGTCACACCTACACTCATCTGCATACTGAATGGGCCTTCCTGGGATGGAAGGGTGGAGGGGCCTGACATATTTCAAAGGCTAGTGGTCTGCCCTCACACAATGGACTGCCAAACCCCTACTGGGACCCAAGCAGACAGACCTGTACTGAAAGGGGACATTGTTCACTTCAAGACCATTGTTTGAAGTCTCCCCCCCTTCAAAGGCATCTTTGGGATTATAACCTGGGTCTCTGACCCCACCAACTCAGACACATCTGGACTTGAACCTGCAACATGTCAGGAGGAATTGCCTAGCTGCCCAAATGACTCATCTGGACTGCTTTGCTGAGAAGGACTCTTCAGTTGCCCTGCTACCCTGCTGTCCTCTGACTTTGCTGAGAAGTGCTCTCCAAGGGCTTGTATTGAGCTTGCCTGCTGTTTTCTGAAGTCTCATTATGACATAGGAAGTAAATCAGTTCAAAATCCGTTCACCATATTGTGACACACATACACCAATCCACCACACCAAAGGTCAGTGATAAACTGGCGGAATCAAAACCCACACCGTTACGCCAACAGAACCATGCCCACCACATCATGACCCACGAATCACCACGGTGGACATACAATGGCGGCAAACCATTAGTGGTAAATACCGTTGTGCTGAAAATACACACACATATATAAAACAACACCACATTGGACAATTCAAACAACACACACCTGACAACCATACACACACCACACCCACACCACTATAAAACACACACCCACATTACCCACAAACCTTTATGACTACAAAGCATTTCCACAAGACAGACACCAAGACAATAGACAAAACCAGAGCCACACACTACTTACACCCATACACCACTCACTCACCCCACATCGCACACACCAACACATCACCCTACACACCCTCACCTACACACCTCACACAACACCCATGGCACCACAAAGACACCCCCAATTCACAGAGGAGGAGCTAAGGGTCATGGTGGAGGAAATCATCAGGGTAGAGCCACAGCTATTTGGAGCACAGGTGCAGCAGATCTCAATAGCTAGGAAGATGGAGCTATGGTGGAGAATCGTGGACAGTGTCAATGCCGTGGAACAGCACCCAAGAACTAGGGATGACATCAGGAAGCTACGTTCCAGTGCAGCAAGACACCAACTCGCTGTACAGAGGACTGGCGGTGGACCCCCAACTCCTCCCCCACAACTAACAACATGGGAGGAGCAAGTCTTGGCAATCATGCATCCTGAGGGCATGGCCGGAGTAGGAGGAAGACTGAACTCTGGTAAGTCAACTCTCTACTATTACTATCCCCCTACCTGCATGCCATCACATACTCCCACCCTCACCCTCACTCCCATCACTCCACTACTTCCCACACACCCCACCATCACATCTCACTTATCCCAATGCCAAGCCCTGCATGCCATACCAATGCATGGACACCACTCACAGACTTGCATGGACACCTATCACTAAAGAATGTACACTAGAGAGATTCAGCTAACCCACCATATACCAACTTACACAAATGAAATCTGACAGGGCAAATCCAAACAAAGAGGGAAAGCCGTGGATGCACAATATGTCAGGCACAGAAACAATAACACAGCATTTACATCCTCACAGGTACCCCAGCCAATGTCAGTGGAGAGGAGGTGCCAGCAATATCTAGTCCCCCCACGGAAGACGCCCACAGTGATGACAGCAACTCTGGTCTTCTGGATCTGGATGACCAACCTGGCCCATCAGAGACCTCTGGACAGTCGGTTGCCCAGTCACACACCACCACAGAGCCTCCCCCATGAGGAAACACCACCACAGCACCCACCCAGCGTACTCACACCTCTGTTCCCAGGACACGTCAATCAGCAGTGTGTCCACCTCTACAGGGACCCCAGGCCACCCCCTTATGCCCAAGACAGTCAGGGACCTGGGGTCAGGGGCAGTGGGCACATGGTTCAGGGGACAGAGGCACAGGCCTACAGGGAAACTGGGAGTGCTGTGTGCCAGGGGTAGGACAGGCCCAGGGAACCAACTCTCAAGGAGGGACTTGCAGAGATCCTGGGAGCATATCAACATTCCCAGGACACAATGGGCCAGATCCTGGACAATATGCAGAACAGGCAGCTGCAGGTGGAACAGTACCAGGGGATCAGGGAGGACTTGCAGGCCATTAACAACACCCTGGTCTCCATTGCAAGGGTGCTGGCAGACATGGCCAGCATTATGAGGGAGGCACTCTCACAACAGCAGGCCCCTGCCACTAGCCAGATATCTGAACAGCCTTCCACCTCTGCTGCCGCTAGTGGCCAGGAGGCCCCACCACAGGACAAACAGGCCACCAGCACCCCTCCCCCTGCAGAAGGTGAACCACCCTGCAAACGTTTCCTGCAATCCAGACAGAAGCCAGAGACACTTGCAAAGATTCCCGCCAGGAAATGAGACTCTCCTGATTGTCACCCTTGTGTCCCACTCTGTCACCCTGTCCACCTTGAACTGCCATTGCTCCCCTTCCTATGTCCCCTTGGACAATGCACCTGTGATGCAAATAGACTGGTAATATACCCTGGAATTTCCTCCATCATCACCCCATCCCATTGCACTTGCCCCTCCAGATTTTAGCACTTCAATAAACACCCTTGGAAAAAACTGTTTTGGGAGTATGTCAACATTTTAAAGTATGTATTCATTTCAACAGGTACAGACATTGCAATTCAACTGTATAGAAAATGAGCATAGTTGTATGACCTGTAGCTGGCTGCAGTGATCACGCCAGGAGCATATGTGAGGTCACCAACATCTGTAAAATAAATTGCCAAAGGGTACAGTAAGTGGGCATAGAATTGAGAAATAACAGCATGCCAGTGCCAAAGAAATTCCCACAAATGTCATTGAAATGTGAAGTAACACTGTCTTACCTGTGTGTCATTGGAAGTACTGTCTGATGACTGATGTTCTGTTGTCCTCATCCTCATCCCGTGCCTCCTCATCCTCACTGTCCACAGGGTCCACTGCTGCCACACGGGCATCTCCAGTCTCCTCCTCCTGTAGAAAAGGCACATGGTGTCTCAGGGCAAGGTTGTGCAACATGCAGCATGCCACTATAATCTGGCAGACCTTCTTGGGTGAGTAGCACAGGGATCCACCTGTTAGATGGAGGCACCAGAACCTGGCCTTCAGGAGGCCAAAGGTCCTTTCTATGATCCTTCTGGTTCACCCCTGGGCCTCATTATAACATTCTTCTGCCCTTGTCCTGGCATTCCTCACAGGGGTCAGCAGCCATGATAAGTTTGGGTAACTAGAGTCACCTGAAATATTGAGGGACAACATTTAGCCACACACTATCCTATATGGCCAACACCATAGGAATACACCAACATCTACTGGGTGGGGACCAGGGCTCACCTATTAGCCACACCCTGTGCCTCTGTAGTTGGGCCATCACATTTGGGATGCTGCTATTCCTCAGGATAAAGGCATCATGCACCGACCCAAGATACTTAGCATTGACGTGGGAGATGTACTGATCCGTCAAGCACACCATCTGTACATTCCTAGAGTGGAAACTTTTTCTGAATACCCGTTTATTTTGACGGGGGGACAAATGCAATATGTGTTCCATCAATCGCCCCAATTATGTTGGGGATATGTCGGATTGCATAGAACTCGGCCTCCACTGTGGCCAAATCTTCAACCTGGGGGAAAACAATGTAGCTGCACATGTGTTTAATCAGAGCAGAGAACATTCTGGTCAGCACTATTGAGAACATTGGCTGTGGCATTCCTGCTGCCAAGCCCACAGTCACTTGGAAAGAACCAGTTCCCAGGAAATGGAGCAGTGATAGAACTTGCACAAGAGGGGGTATCCCAGTGAGGTGACGGATAGCAGATATCAGGTCAGGCTCCAATTGGACACAGCTCTGTGATTGTGGCCCTGTCAAGTCTATAGGTGAGGATGATGTGCCTGTCCTCCATTGTTGCCAAGTCCACCAGAGGTTTGTACACGGGGGTATGTCTCCATCTCCTATTCATCCGCAGCAGTAGCAATCTATGGGGCAAAAGAGTGAGGAGCCAATCACAAAATGAACAACAGGGCTACAACAGAACTTTGCATGCTGTTAACTTGCAATGATAAGTGTGACTAGTATGGTATGTCCAGTTTTCAACAGTGACGCAGCAAATATACAGGTCCTGCCCCCCAACCACCTGAAATGGCATCTGCCTGTCCTTTGTGGAGGGACAGGTAGAAGTGAGGTAATTCCGCTGACGTTGTGCGCCGCTGCAAGAGGTGGCCGGGAACCGTTGTGCAATTCACATTGGGTAACATTGGGCCGTTTAGAGTACAGTGGCCAATGGGGATCTACACTGGCGGTGACGGTCTGCAAAGCCGCGGACGTGACCGCCATTTTCTATCTGATTCCTCACTTGCTACCTGATCATCCACAGGAGAGGACCTTCGCTGCATGTGCTGCTGTGACCCTTGTCTCAAACCTACCATGGCCCGTGTGACTGGGGAAAGGGCCCCTGCCTTCACTTCGGCGGATTTGGAGAGACTGGTGGATGGGGTCCTACCCCAGTACGGACGACTGTATGGGCCTCCAGACCAACAGGTGAGTACACTGTGGTCATGATGCATGTGGCAGGAATGCATAGAAAGGTGTGTGTGAAGGCCTTGTGTAAGGGGGTGGGTGGAAGTCCTCTTGGTGGCATACAGGTTGTGTGCTGGGCTCTGTGTGTGCCAATTGTGATGGAAACAGGTATGGTGGGCCATATGTGTAACAGGCTGGACTCTTTGTCTAATGGTTTTTCCCTGTGTGTACTGTCTCTGCAGGTTTGCGCCCATCAAAAGAAGGGTATATGGCGTGCCATCGCCAAGGACGTGCGAACCCTGGGTTCTATGGCAGGCAGAGCACCCACTGTCGGAAACGGTGGGAGGACCTGAGACGCTGGGCACAGAAGACGGTGGAGGCCCAGCAGGGGATGGTCTCCCAATGAGGAAGGGGTGCCCGTCTAACCCTGACCCCCCTGATGGCCCGCATACTGGCGGTGGCCTATCCTGAGCTGGATGGGCGCTTCAGGGAATCGCAGCAGCCAGAAGGGGGTGAGTACAGTGCCCATCATTACAACTTAGGTAGGGTGGTATCCGGGTAGGGGATGTGTGTCAGCGGGTGTCCCCAGGCCAGGCCAGCCATTGCAAAGTAAGTCCCCTGGTGGCTAGGGTTTTGAGGGGATAATCCTGCTACCTAGCATGTAAGCATCCACTACTGGTCAGGGCAGCGTGTGTCCCAGATGTCCTGCATTTGGTGGTGTGTGCCCCTCCCCATGCCTTGGAAGCTAACTTTTTCTCTGATAGTGCTATGGCATATTGCGTAGGCCTGTTCCCTGTGTGTGAGGGTGCTGTGTACGCCAACGGTGGAGTTGGTGCAGCCATTTATCAAGTGTATCCTTTGTCTCTCCCCCCTTATTTTTTGGTCATCCTGTCCTTATGTGCATTAGCATCATCTGGCGGAGGAGCAGAGGCACCAATGACGGAGGGAGCTGCATCCCACAGGACCCAGGAGGCAGAGTCAACTGACGCTGAGGGCATTAGTGGGACAGAGGGCGAGGGGAGCATCGCGGCGGAGACTGGAGGGGACAGTTCTGACACAGATACTTCCTCCGATGGAAGCTCCCTGGTGGTGGCAGACACATCTGTGTCCATCCCAGCTACAGGCACCGCCGCCATCCCCCGTACCAGCACCCCCCTTCCAGCAGCCCCTCATCAAGTTGCCCATGACTGCTCACCCAGGAGGGTTGGCATCTCCTTTGCCCCAGGCACCTCAGGCCCTGCCCCAACGAGCCCAGCTGCCCTGAGTGAGGAGGCTATTGACCTCCTGAGATCTATCTATCTATCTCTGTAGAGCAGTCAACCATTGTGAATTGCATCCAGGGGCTAGCAGCCCAGATGCAACAGACTAATGCATTCACAGACTGCATTCACCCTGGATTGGCGGCCCAACAGAGATCGATTCAGGCTCTGGCCTCCTGTCTGATGGCAGCCATTGTCTCAGTTTCTACCATCCTCCCTCCAACTTCCACTTCCCACTACCATTCTCCTCAACCCCAACCCATACCAAGCACACAAGCAGATGAACATGCACACAAGACAACACACAAGAGTGGTTCAGGCAAACACAAGCACCACACTTCATCCCACAGGCACTCACACAAACACCATCCAGATGGAGACATACCAACATCCACTATTTCCACTGTCTCCCCCTCCTCCTCCTCCCACCCAGTTAGGTCCACACTCACACCTGCATGCACTACATCATCATCCACTACCAGCATCACCACCACACCAAGCAGAACACACACCTCACTGGCAGACACCTCCACAACAGCCATGCACAAGTCCCCTGTGTCCTCTCCCACTGTGTCTGTCCCCCCCTTCTAAGGTACACAAACGCATGCCCTCAGACACCCAACAGCCATCCATCTCACAACAGCATCCAGCCCATGCACCTGCACCCAAAATCAACAAACACCTCCAACAACCACTCACTCTTCCTCCAGTCACAAACCTTCTCCCTCTTCCCGCGGCGTCTCCCTAAAAAACTGTTCCTATCCACCATTGACCTCTTCCCTACCCGTCTTGCACGGCTGGCCAGGGTGGGAAGAAGCCAGCCAAGTCCCTCAGCAACCCAGTCCACAGGCACAGTCGTCACCACATGCAGGAAAATGGAGCCTGCCCAAGCTGCTGCCAAGAAGGGAAATGAGCCTGCCCAAACTGCTGCCATGAAGGGGAAGGAGCCTGCCCAAGCTGCTGCCAAGAAGGAAAAGGAGCCTGCCAAAGCTGCTGCCAAGAATGGAAAGGAGCCTGCACCAGCAGGAAGGAAGAGCAAGGGGCCTGGGACAGGAACTCTGATGAAGCCCCCAGCACCAACCATGGTTGTGCATCCGTCCGAGGTTGCAGGGGATGGGTAGGAGCCTCCCTCCCCCAGCAGCACCACCACCACCACCATCTACAGTGAGCAGCCATCCGAGGTTGCAGGGGATGGGCAGGAGCCTCCCCCCCCCCTCCAGTAGCAGCAGCACCACCACCACCACCTCCAGTGAGCAGCCGTCCGAGGTTGCAGGGGATGGGCAGGAGCCTCCCCCCAGCAGCATCATCACCACTCCTCCAATGAGCAGCCATCCGAGGTAGCAGGGGATGGGCAGGAGCATCCCCCCAGCAGCACCACCGCCACAGCCAGTGAGTAGCCATCCGAGGTTGCAGGGGATGGACAGGAGCCTCCCCCACCAGCAGCACCACCACCACCTCCAGTGAGCAGCCATCCGAGGTTGCAGGGGATGGGCAGGAGCCTCCCCTCCCAGCAGCACCACCACCACCTCCAGTGAGCAGCCATCCGAGGTTGCAGAGGATGGGCAGGAGCCCCCACCACCACCAGCAGCACCACCACTGAGCAGCCTCACCGCCGGCGGACTGTATGTAAACCTGCCTCTATGGGCTGCTGTGCGGCCTGCCTCCTGCAAATCCAGAGAGACTGTGACCTTGCACTCCCAAGGATCAAAAGCACAGGGCACGATGCCCCCTCCAGAACCAGTGGGCAAGTCACCTACCAACCCCTGCCTCCCCAGGATGAAGAGCACAGGGCATGATGACCCTCTAGAACCAGTGGGTAAGTCACCCACTCGAGAGACTGTGGCCTTGCACTCCCCAGGACCAAGCACAGGGCATGTTGCCCCCTCCAGAACAAGTGGGCAAGTCACCCACTCGTGAGACTGTGGCCTTGCACTCCCCAGGACCAAGCACAGGGCATGTTGCCTCCTCCAGAGCAAGTGGGCAAGTCACCCACTCATAAGACTGTGGCCTTGCACTCCCCAGGACCAAGCACAGGGCATGTTGCCCCATCCCAAACTAGTGGTATTGTTCCATCTCCCGGCTGAGGTGCCTCCGTCTCCCATACCCTTGAGGTGCCTGCCTATTTACCAACAGATGCCCCTGCAGTGTTCTCTCCGTGTTGAGGCAGGTGCCATGTTTGGCCTTGGACTTTGGTCTGTGGCCATGTGGACTTCGTAGATTTTGGACTGGGCTGTGTCCCTTTTTGTGTACATATGTATATATCTCTTGTCTTGCCTCACTTATTTATCTTGATGTGTTTCTCTCATTACATTCACTTTCTCAAAATCGTTTTGTCCTTGCATTATTCATCCGAGGTACGGGGTAGAAATGTTTTTGTGATGCAGCTGATTGTGTGTATGGTGTTGGGGGGTGTTGCATGTGTGTGTCACTCTCTTTTCCCCCTCCTCCCTTGTGTGCTAGGCGGCTGTACTCACCGTCGTCGTCTTCGCCAGTGTTGATGTTCGTGGTGGAGCAGCACCTAGAATATCATGGGGAAGACGTGCAGCTCAGGCTCCATGGTGCCATGGTTGTTCCCTGTGTCTCCAATAGTGAGTCCTTTCACTTCTGTGCAGTGTTTCCACCAGGCTTTTGATGTCATTGGTACCTCCCCGGAAAAAGTGGCAGTTTAGCATGTCATATTATGGTGGGTGGAACATTGACTTCCTCCTGGCTGTAGGCGGCTACCGCCATGGTGGCTGTTGTTTCCGCACTTGAGGTCGGTGTGGTATATTGGCTGTCTATCAGAGATGACACCGCCATGGTCATGATTTGGTGGTACTTATCGCCAGCCTGTTGGCGGTACTACCGCCACTTTATCACCGACCGCCAAGTTTGTAATGAGGGCCTTAATCTCTTTAGGAAACTACTTGTGCGCCGCAAAAACACCACACATCCTGCCGAAAATGATGTACAGCTGTTTTGTGACTGAGAAATCATCGCACAGACGAACCGGAATGACGCACTCTGACTTCCCGAGTGAAGATTCAACACAGCACCTATCTTGCACAGAAGATTTGACGCACAGCCATACTGTTGCGTACGCTCTCATTATCCTAATGAGACTACTGGATTTTTGGGTGGCGGGATCATTCACAGTGTGGGGGACTAAGTCTCACCCATGGCGAAGGACCCTTGTCACCCCAAATCCGGGTTGTGCTCCGGCTAACTAGCAGTGCCTCATCTCTCCCAAAGGGAAGAGACAATTGGGCAGCCGAGCGCATGACATCTCAGTGCTTCCCAGGGAAGTCGTGGTCACTCAGATCCAAACCAGTTCTCTCATACACAGTGTGGTCTCATATATAAATGACAAAGGCAGTTTGAGTTTTATAGATTGGTTTAATAAAACAACTGCATTTTAGATAACAAGGTGTGAGCCGCAATAACCAGAACCATACAACACAGTAGGATTGAAATAGTAACGAGGAGAGTAAAACATAAGAATAACGCTATCATAGTGCTACTAGATTACGCTCTCTCTTCTAAGTTCTATTTTGAGCACAGCATGTTAAGCTCTAAGCCTGCCTTTCAGGTTCCCCGGAAGGACATCAACCCTTATACCTGAGCAAAGGCCTGTGATCGGGATCAGCATCTGCAACGGGGCAGTCAGCGTCTAGTTGTGGTTCCCTGGTCGGAATCTCCCTCTTTCGTGTACCAGGACTAGGAAGTATTTTTATAACTAAATCGCCGGTGTTCTAAGAAACGTCCCTACGTAAGAGTGTGTACTTTCTTCGAACCCCAAAGACTAAACTTCCACCACGTCTATCGGCAATGTACCAGACTGTACCCTTGACTGAAGCACAGAGCGAACAAGAATGTATTGTTTGAGAACTTCAGTGCTGAAGTAAGCTAAACAGTGTGATAGAAGAAAATAAAACAAGACCGTGAATCTGGTTATTGTAAAATAACAGTGCGAGGCTAAATAAAATGCATCTAGGGCAAAGTGCACAGAGGCCTAATCCTTTAAGCAAACACGCAAAAAGCTATATTAAGAATGGCTACACTACACCCTCCCCTTTTCGGTAGAAAGTGGTATAAGTCGAAGCTAAAAAATGCCCTACGCAAAAACTAATTATATAATTTCAACAAGTCAAGAGGACATCAAAGCATAATAATCCTAAATTTAAAAATAAGCATGCGGCTTAAGAGCCAAATTCAGGTAACAGTGTAAATTTAGACCGAATCCAATTCAAACAGAGGTCATGGAAAGCATGAGGTTCTCCACTTCGGCAGATGACAAAACCGGAAAATCCACGCCAAAAACCATTAAGGAGCAGGTGTGTTCCAAAGCCCCAGTATCAACCAAGGCAGCATCCTGTGCAGTGCCTGTGAACGAGTTAGTATCAACTTCCTCCAGGAAGGGTATCTCGTAATCAGCCTCACGAAGCAAATGCAGCCGCAACGCGCATGTTTGGGAATGAGCCCTCATCGGGAACATCAACAGATCAGCATCAACCACTGGGGGGCGTTGCTGTGAAAGACAGACGTCTAGTGCATGTTCAAAAGAGCACCAACAGCACCGAAACACGGGCTGCACACAATCCAAAACCGGTCTGAATGACAGAGACCAGTCACAATCCAACTGTCCCAGGAGTGCTGCTCCAAAGTGCTGCATCATGCGTTCACGACACAGCTGCGCTGATGGGAGCGCCCACATTTGTCCTTGTTGCGGCGGGACAGCCATTGCGGAAAAACAACAGCAACAGCAAAATGCCAGCTAATAAAGCCAAAGTGATCGGAAATCCCAAAAAAATGCTTCCGAAAATTGAATGAATAGCCGAAGGTATTAAACCGAATATGGAAGAGAAGGTGTGAATGAAACCAACACCTACGGCTTTGAAAAAATGCGCCAATCTAGTCGTGCTGGACGCATTAAATATACGTCCCACGAGCTCACCAAAGTAGCTCGGAAAGTTAGTATTTAACAGGGACTGTATTTCTGCTCATGACCTTGCCACCTGAAGTGCGTAGGTCTTGCGTGCAGATATAAGGGCCACATGCTTCTGAAACAATAGAGCCTTTAGTCTACTTAACTTGTCGAAAAGCAATGTGAGGCCAGATGTCTGCTACCTCCATTAATTTAGTGGGGGGAAACAACACATTCCCGCAGCAAGTAACGACCTTGGTGACCGAAACAACGTAAACTATTCCGGCCCGCATGCCACAACAGTCTCCACTATTGAGGAGGACGTAGCTGCCGTTTGAAAGCACCTGGAATGTGCGTTTAATCAAGGGGACCGGAACTCCCTTTAGATAGCAAGCTAAGTTTGCAACCGAGGCATTACATGCCCCATGAAAGGACAGCTGCTTACAAATCATTGAATGGCTGACTGAAGTCTCGCATTCACTACCGCTAAGAAAAACCTCTCTCATGCCATTGAGACATTTGTACAAGAAGGGAAGCTCCCACACCTCATGTATATAACTATCTCCCAGCTTTTCATATCTGCCCACCGGAACATTGTAGTGTAGAAATAGGCAGATTAATAACCCTGTGTATTAACCACTCAGCTGAGGGAATCTTGGCCACGGTAAAAGGCAATCTTTCCAATTTTTCAATGTTAAGCATTACATAAGTCGCCTCCTTCTTAGCCGTCAGTTGTTGTTGTTGTGTCAAATTAAAGGAAGAAAATATCTCCATGGCACTGATGTGCTGCCATGGAACGAGACCCGCCTTCAATGTCTGAAGTGTCCAACCCAACTGCATAATGGACCTCGTTTGACTTTGTCCATGATATAAAGAAGACATATCAGATCGTATAATGTCTATAGCAGAAGAAACAATGTTGTCAATGGTATATATTCGGTCGGCCAAGGTGTGAATTCCATTATCCACAACAGCTAATGCCTTTTTCAAATTTTCCTGATCTATTTGCCTTAACCGGGCTGCAGCCTCTTGTTGGGAAAGTTTCCATATTTCATTGTACACTTCGTACAAGAAACGCTTCCTATGTGGTGCCTTCGGGCCTGACAAAAAAACTTGCAAGTCAGTGTTATTAGACAGGAGATTGAGATGTGTCTTGACCACATCTAGGGCCATATGTACTAAAGCATTTTCCCATAGACACAGAATGGGTAAAACCCTTTGATACATCTGGCCCCTAGTGAGGATGATCTTAACCATTGCTGACACAATTTTCCCACACTATATGTAGTAATAATCTCAGCATGTTCAGGTGATATGTAGCGAGGGTCTGCCCGACTCGTCCTGAAACCCCCCGAGGAGGTGACAAAACGTTGATGACACCTATTGGTGTCTATAGGCCACAATAACTACCCGCCCGGGCGTGACAATGAAGTGTTAAACGTACCATTCTGGACCCAGTCTGTAAGTTCACTAAAAGTGGCGTTAATATATTTCTGCTAATCCTTAATTTTTGTAGGGACAGGTATACTAGGCATATTCAATTCTCTAATCGTTGCTAAGCCCAGACAACTAGTCTGTTGCACTGTTTCATTTAAAAAAATCATTTGGAGGGGGATGAGACATGCTCTAAACAATGTTTCTCTACCCTGTGTCTGCCAATGTTTAGTTCCCCAAACACTTTTCAAATCAATATTATTTGACCAATATTCATAACCTTCAATAGACAGTCGGGAAACAAAAGAATCTGAGTATATGAATTTCGTGTTAGTCAACAACATTTGCTTATCTTTAGATGGAGTTAACTTAAAATAATATGACTTAGCATTCATTTGATGATGCCCAGAAAAATACGCAAATTTATCCGAATAAGTTTTAGAACTCCCTTGCGGGGGAGTCGTGCAATGATCCCATTGCGTATAGTCAAATATCGTTTTCGGACTACTTGCTTTATGTATAAAGTGGTGCCCATAATAATTATAGCAAAACATGTCACCATAATTGTCTTTGAACTGGTAAACATCTTCATTCTCATAGACAGTATAGTATTGTAAATCAGTCATCATGGAATCAACTGTCTTCACATCCCAATCATCAGATACAATGCCTGGTATTACGATATCATTTATAGATAACTTTAGAACATACGGTATTTGAATTATCTCAGTTGGACCGTATATATCAAACATTACTTTATCCCACACAATCCCATCCAGAATTGGTACTGCAGAAATGTTCACAAAGGACAAGCCTCTTCGAACCTTATGTGACGAAAAATGTGGCTTCAACACCTCCTTCACCTGCTGAACCGCTGATCTCTCAGGAAGAAAATGACCATGTATCATCAGAAAAAAGGTAATGACAAACCCTATCCAGAGAAAAAATGCTGACATAGTCAATAAAAGCCACAGATAGTTCCAAAGAAAAACAAAATACGTATCTTTAAGCCAACAAATCAGCTTACGTGGACCTGGGTCAGGTGTTGAAGAGGCAAACGAGTCTGATAGACTATCGTTGTTGTTGGCAAAGTACCCAGAGGCAGTTCGTGTAAAAGATGCCGCCGTATTCAATGGAGGAGTCGGTGTTTCTCGCGGTGGTACACTGTAGATAGCACCACCCGCAACATCAGTAGTCATGGTGACTCGATCAAATGTTTCCAAGTTATTCGTCGTCAGTGGAACCAATGCAAGATTATCTTCCACCCTCCCCAAGCTCGGAGAGGCAACAGTGTTGGTATAAATAACTTGGAGCGGAACATCTTACCCAGTAGTGAGAAGGATTCGGGAACTACTGGACGTTCCTCTTGGTCTGCTGTGCAGAATCGGCCACATGTTGTAACTTGACATTGTCAATAGAAACAAAGCGATTTTCTTTAGCACCTGGCAACGGTGGTAAAATAACAGTTCTTGTTCCGTGTATCCCCAACACAGGGACTGGTGCTCGATAAAAAGGGCCAAATTCTTTTTTCACTGCAACCTTTTCACACACAAGATCCCCAACTCTGGGAATCCAACCAGTAGGTGTTACTGGTACATCCTTAATTCCTGTGGAGGCAGCACTTTTAGAAGAGTCATCTTCACGGAACTGTTGTAATTCCGGCAAAACAGTGACACGATCATTTATGTCAAAAGGTGTTTCCGCCGCCTCCACACCAGAACCATCTAGATCCGGAACAAACATTCGTGTTCCGAACAGGCACTCATATGAAGTACGACCCCCCAGGGACCTTCTAGGCAAGTTATTCAGTGCTCTCTGTACTCCATACAGATGGGTTAGCCAACTACGACCCGTACCTAAGACTCTTGCTGTTAAAGATTGCTTTAAATCGCGATTTAAACGCTCCACGACAGAATTTCCCTCGGGATGAAATGGAGACGAGAACTGGAGCTGGACCCCCAACGAAGCCATGGTGTCCCTGAATGCCCTTCAGGCAAAAGCAGGGCCCTGGTCTGAATGGAACGGCGCAACTGCATATGTACCGACAAAGACACGCAAATCTTTAATAACAGTTTGAGCGTCAGTCGAGCGCTGTGGCCATACCCACACAAATCTGGAGCAAGAATCTACAGCCACCAGTATATATTTGTATGCACTATCCGGTGTGAGTGGACCGCAATGATCCAAGTACACACATTGTAATGGTTTGTTTGATATTAAGAGGGGGGTCTGCGGCGGGCCCTTAGCTGTTGAGACTTTAATTTGTTGACAGATGTCACAACAAAGGACATACTGCTTAGTCTCTTTATAGAGACCAGGCCACAAGTAACGGGCCTGTAATAGCGAAATTGTGGCGGCCACGCCAGCATGTGCAGATGCCACACCCTCATGCGCTGCATTAATCAATTGAGGTCTTACAACTTTATTGGGGATCTCGCGTACGCCTACGCCTGTAATTTTAACCTCAGCATTCAGCATACTTCCCATAAAGTATTGGCATTTATTAGGAAATCCTTTAGGATAAGGCGTGCAATAAACCGTAGCTTTTATGGCAGCCAGAATATCTGTGTCTGGTTTGGAACTCGAACGAGTCACTGCGGCTACAGTGGTAACAGCCACTGCCGATTTTGCGGCTTCATCAGCCAGATAATTCTCAGCAACGTGTATTCCAACGCGCTGGTGTCCAAGAGTATGTACAACATGGACTTTGGGTAGCGCCTCCTTCAGGTCCGCTTACTTCCCCCACAGTAGTCTTTGTTTTATGGTGTTGCCCTTCGAATCTCTGAACCCATTCAAGTGCCAGTAATGTAGATATTCATTAAAAGACTGGACGCAATAATATGAATCACAAACAATCAGTGTAAACTGCATCGGATCCGTATGTTCTAATGCCAGTACTAGAGCTTTCAGCTCAGCCAATTGTGCCGTACAATCCCCTAAGGTTTGTGTATAAGTATGTTGGGGGCAGAATTTCTCCCCCTCCATATGGCCGCTCACTACTGCACATGCAGCAGAATATTGGTGTTTTGTCCCCACCGCCGGTTGCGCAGAGCCATCGGTGTACATGACTACTTGATAGTGATCAATAGGTAACGTGTCAGCGGGAACTGGATATTCAATTTCATATTGCAGAAATTCCTGAGTCTGTAACTTTGGGTCAAAAATGTAATCTACATCAGTGGCTGTTAAAGACGTAGCCCATTGTATCCATCGTCGGGTGCAGTGCTTTCGCGTTAGGAACACTCACTTTTGTAACAGCCTCTAGGGCCGGAATAGGGAAAACGACTATAATGCGTTTTCCTGGGCAAGAGGTCGTTCTTTAATAACAGACATCTGTACAGCAGTGAGAATTTTCTCTGTTGGTGCGAATCGTTGTTTAGCAGCTGAATACAAGTGGGACTTGTATCCAATCGGGACTGTCTCACCTTCATTAAATGTGACATACGTAAACCCAATGGCCCCAGCTATCACCCGATGACCAAATGCGTCTTATTGTCAAGTGTATGTAAATGTTTTGCAGCTAGTAGATCTGCTTGTAACTCCCGAAGAGTATGTGTATGTTCAATTGTCCCGAATCTGCTTGAAAAATCAGGACGTATTAATTCATATAAAGGTTTTATGCGTGTAGCATAATCAGGAATGTATGTTCTGCCAAAATTTAGAAAGCCCAACAATGATTGGAGTTTCTTAATCGTATTAGGTGGTTGCAATTGTGCACATTTTTCTAAAAATTTTGGCGCTAGGCTCTTACCTTCATTTGACAGCTCATATCCCAGGAATATGACGCTGAGGAAGGCAATTTTAGATTTTTTAAAATTAAATTTGTAGCCGATTTTGGCAAACCCAACAACAATGCGGGCTACCCGTCTCAAATGTTGTAGTAATTCGTCATCCGTGACATATATATCATCTACATATGACGATGCTTCAGGGTCTAACCCGTGTAAAATTTCAGTCACACGAGCCGCAAACAGTCCCGGGCTATTCTTATACCCCTGAGGCAAACGACAGAATTTTTACTGGGAGCCTAACGCACTAAAGCTTGTAAGGTCCCTACTTTCGGGTGCTATATTCTGGCAGAAGAAATCATTCGAGATGTCTAAAGTCGTTTTGTACTTTTTCCGTACGATGTTGTTCATCAGTGCGGCGCTATGTGAATTTTGTATAGCATATGTACATGTATGTCCGTTCAAATGTCTGTAGTCTAAGACTATTCTATATGAATGGTCCGCTTTAGCTACAGGAAATAAGGGATTATTCATCTGCGAGACACAGGGTTCAATTACTCCCTGGTATTCTAATTGCATAAGTATTTCTCTCACCGGTGCCCTTGCTTCATGTTTTATTGGATATTGCGGTTGTGGCTGAGGTTCACCTTTAATTGGAATTACATGAAATGGAGAATCCCTATCCCACCCTACGTGATTTCTATATAAGGCAGGTGCCTGTGCTAGAGCCTATTTGATGCTATAGGACTCTGCGAGTTCCCCTGGAACAAGTGGTGAGAACGAAGGTTTAATAATCTCCTCCCCAACTGGGCAGGTGCGAACAAAGTCAGGCGGCCAATCCTGTTCAACCAGCAAAATGTCATATATCTTGACTACACGATCCCAAAAGATTGCGTTTATAGTGCGTTCAATGTCTCCTTCCAATTGTAAAGTCACTGTATATACCCAATCGGGTTCAGAGACATGCATATCTGCTGTTTCAACTTGTATGAAGTCATCAGTTGCTTTCACCTCCAGATGCTCTAGAAGATTCCGGCGAACTATTGTGACCTCTGCCGTGCTGTCTAGCAGTGCTAGCGCCCATGTCTTGTTCTTCAAGAGAACTCTCTTCCTGTGTGGCATGTCTAACTGAGACTGCCGCCACTTTTTTCTTTTTAAACTGTTGTTTTTGTTGTATCGGTTTCTCTTCCTTCTTGACAGAAACCTCTGAAGAGCGTTGTGATTCCTGTCTTGGTTTCACGTACTCTGTTCTCCGCTCTGACCGCCCACCTCTCTCATTTCTCTTTTCTGATGAGTCCTGAAAGGAACGAGATTGGCGTGTATCAGTGTATTGATATCTATCAGGTGTTTTCAAGGTATCCCTGTTTCTGAGATTATACCTAGTCTGCGGGGTCTCCGCTTGAGGAGATTCTCCCCTTTCCTTTTTAGGTGTCTGTTGTTTTTTCTCTCAGCGCTTTTTATTACCCTCAGGTTGCTGTTTAGTATTATCTTTACAAATTTTCTCTTGAAACTGTGGTTTCTGTGGTCTAGCCCCTAGGCTATCTCGACCGATACTGGAATATGTTTCCGCTATTATTTTAGGCAATTCCCGCTCCTGATCGAGTTACGGGACCTCACGAAGACGCACACGCACCGCTAGTGCAACAGCCTCCCCTTTAAGATTAGTTAATATTATTGAAGAAACCGTGACAAAATTGCCCATCAGTTGCATTCCCAAATCTAAGGCTGGGGCTGCCCCGTATTCATCCTGAATCTGTTTAAGCACTTCCGGTAGGTTTGCCAATGTCGGTGTACCGTGTGCTGTTGTGTAAAGTGCGGCAAACACCGTGCCCCATGTATTACAATGTTCCACTGCGGAAACCATGCCAAATGGTAAACACATAGTTAATATTCTATGTTTGTCCTGAGGTCCTTTATGGGGAAATACCTCCTCCAGCGTATTCATTTTCTGTGCTAGCCAAAATGGAGTCTCCTCCCGTTTTGCTGGAACTTTACCCATGATAGAGTGTACAGTCACCCAGTTTATTCCTGGAGCTACTGCATGTGGTTGTGCTGGAGCAGCACGCACTGGGTTTGTATTGAGTGTCTGCATCACAAATTGTACTAAGCGTCTATATGTAGCCATTAAGTCTGTATATAAACGACGAACTTCAGCCACCGGCATGTTTGCAACCGCAGGATGTGGTGTATATGTGGCCAATAAAGGCCAGGTCGGACCATCATTACTCAGTGGACCTAACCTTACTGGCAATATTGTATGGTGTAGGGCGCCATCAAGCCAATTATTATGTTCTTGATAAGATAGAGGTATCTCTAGATATGCGTACACCCTGTACTGGCCAGGCGCGTTCGCAATGGTATATGTGTGAAATGTATTTGTATTCCCATCAACTGCTGGAAATGTGACCCAATAATAAAAAGTTCTGTTCTATAGGCTGCATGGGCGGCCACCACAAACGTGACTGGACCCCCCTGGATCGTAAGATCATGTGCAAGCAAATGTGCCGTGAGCTGCTGTCTCATATTAAGAGCTATTTGTATAACCTGGGGATTCGCCATTAGAAAAACTGTGATGGTTCAGAGAAGGCACACCAAAAACGGGGTTTTTCCTTTTAAGGTTCAAGCTTGAACAACCATCCGCTATATCTAGGATTACCTATATCGCGGTGGTGGAAGGTCTCAGTGCCACGGACGTCTCCGTTAAAGGAACTGTGGGATCATTATAATATATGAGACCAAGAGAGACTGGTGGACCCGAAAATTAGAGCCAGACCAATCGTTGGGCGTCATGTCTCGTAGGCTCTCATTATCCTAATGAGACTACTGGATTTTTGGGTGGCGGGATCGTTCACAGTGTGGGGGACTAAGTCTCACCCACGGCGAAGGACCCTTGTCACCCCAAATCCGGGTTGTGCTCCGGCTAACTAGCAGTGCCTCATCTCTCCCAAAGGGAAGAGACAATTGGGCAGCCGAGCGCATGACATCTCAGTGCTTCCCAGGGAAGTCGTGGTCACTCAGATCCCAACCAGTTCTCTCATACACAGTGTGGTCTCATATATAAATTACAAAGGCAGTTTGAGTTTTATAGATTGGTTTAATAAAACAACTGCATTTTAGAAAACAAGGCGTGAGCCACAATAACCAGAACCATACAACACAGTAGGATTGAAATAGTAACGAGGAGAGTAAAACATAAGAATAACGCTATCATAGTGCTACTAGATTACGCTCTCTCTTCTAAGTTCTATTTTGAGCACAGCATGTTAAGCTCTAAGCCTGCCTTTCAGGTTCCCCGGAAGGACATCAACCCCCATACCTGAGCAAAGGCCTGTGATCGGGATCAGCATCTGCAACGGGGCAGTCAGCGTCTAGTTGTGGTTCCCTGGTCGGAATCTCCCTCTTTCGTGTACCAGGACTAGGAACTGTTTTTATAACTAACATGCCAGTGTTCTAAGAAACGTCCCTACGTAAGAGTGTGTACTTTCTTCGAACCCCAAAGACTAAACTTCTACCACGTCTATCGGCAATGTACCAGACTGTGGGGGTCATTCTGACCCTGGCGGTCCGAGACCGCCAGGGCTATAATGACTGAAAGCACCGCCAACAGGCTGGCGGTGCTTTCTTCCCTATTCTGACCACGGCGGTAAAGCTGCGGTCGCACCGCCGGGGCCGGCGGTTTTCCACCGTTTCTGCCCCGGCGGTGATAATCCGCCGGGGCAGCGCTGCAAGCAGCGCTGCCCTGGGGATTATGACCCCCTTACCGCCAGCCTGTTTCTGGCGGTTTTCACCGCCAGGAAGAGGCTGGCGGTAAGGGGTGTCCTGGGGCCCCTGGGGGCCCCTGCACTGCCCATGCCACTGGCATGGGCAGTGCAGGGGCCCCCTAACAGGGCCCCGGCCAGCTTTTCACTGTCTGCATAGCAGACAGTGAAAAGCGCGACGGGTGCAACTGCACCCGTCGCACGGCCGCAACACTGCCGGCTCCATTCGGAGCCGGCTCCTGTGTTGCGGCCTCATTCCCGCCGGCCCAGCGGGAATGTCAGAATGGGGGCGCGTGAGTGCGGCCGCATTGGCGGCCGCATGGCGGTTTCCGTCTGGCGGGCGGCGGTAGCCGCCCGCCAAGGTCGGAATGACCCCCTGTATCCTTGACTGAAGCACAGAGCGAGCAAGAATGTATTGTTTGAGAACTTCAGTGCTGAAGTGAGCTAAACAGTGTGATAGAAGAAAATAAAACAGGACAGTGAATCTGGTTATTGTAAAATAACAGTGCGAGGCTAAATAAAATGCATCTAGGGCAAAGTGCACAGAGGCCTAATCCTTTAAGCAAACGCGCAAAAAGCTATATTAAAAATGGCTACACTACAATACCAGATCAATGCACAGCTGAACCAGAACGACGTAGCTGATTCTCTGAGAGGAAAATCAATGCAGCGCCTGCTGTGCGACAGAGAATTCGACGCATCGCCACACCGGATCAACGCAAAGCCTGTGACTTCTTCCCAAACACCCAGGATTTCTCCCCATCATCCCTGGCCGTCAAAAGATCCCCTCATTGAAATGAGGAACCAAGACTGCGTGCCACAAAATGATGCAAAGCCCCTTGCAGCCTGGAAAGAAATGAAGCATTGCCTGTGCCGTGTCGGAAAATCAAATGCACACCTTATTTTTCCACACATCTCCTCCCCTGCGGTTTCTGTAATTTTGATGCAAACCTGGTACTTTGTGCAACCAAGAGACAACTGCTGATTTCTAAGATCTAAAACTCTTTTTAATCTTGCAAAAGTGATATTTCAACTTGTACTTATTGAATCTTTATTGTTTTGACCTTAATTTAACCAGATACATATCTTATATTTTTCCAAACCTGTGTGGTGTATGTTTGTGGTGTTTTAACTGTGTTACTTTGTGATTTATTGCACAAATACTTTACACATTGCCTTCTAAGTTAAGCCTGACTGCTCAGTGCCACGCTACCAGAGGGTGAGTGCAGGATAATTTAGATTGTGTGTGACTTACCCTGATTAGGACTGTGGTCCCTACTTGGACTAGGGTGTATAGCTCTGCCAACTAGAAACCCCATTTCTAACAGCAAGCATCAGCCTAAACCTTTTGAAAATCTACACCAGAGGTCGTATCATGTAACTTGATAGCACTGCAAACCCTATCGTTCTGGATTCTAGAGGACTTGGGGCTGGGCACATGCTAGGGCTGAAGGCCACCCTGCGTCTAAAGCCACCTGTGCATGGTCGAATACTGTGTACAGCTAGTTCTGGGAGATGTGATTTATTTACCATGTGCAGTCATATGCAACACCATATAGACGGATGTGCAGATGACATGGCCTCCAGCATGCTTCCGGGACCACAGTTAAAAACCAAAAGCCCTACATAGTGGGTTGTACGGGCAGTGTGCTGGATGCAAGCCAGGGCCAGTGGCCTTCTTCTGCCCCAGATCATAATGTGCTGGAGATCTGTAGGCACAGGGCGTTGGCTGTAGAGTATACTCAGATACACAGCATACATCTCGATGTCACTGTTAATGACTCAGGGTCATACACATGGCCATACACAGTGGTTTGACAATGCACTATTGCACAACTTGGGCTGAGGCTTGACTCTGCACCCTGAGACCACAACACGTGGTCTGGTCAAATCTCATAAAACAGAGTTCGTCTTTTATCCCTTGGAGTAGGTATATCATTACAAAATAAAAAGAATCCACTGAAAACCTTGTCAAAAGGCAAGATATGGATCTTTACATATATAGAGATGTACCATTCTTGTAACAGAACATGGACATATGTACAAAAATAATCAGATGCAAAAACCCTAAGAGTTAAGGGCACAAAGGTGTTTGTTAAGAGGGTCTACTGTGCATAGTCAATAACTAGCCCAGTGGCCCCGAGAAGATGAGTTACTTAATAATGGGTTTTCTCACAGGTCGGGCGCAGAGCCCAGAGCGCACTGAACATGTTTGGATTCCATGCTGTGTCCTATGAATCCGGTCATTAGACAGTTAGCCAGGTCTGATGATTATGTTCAGCAGGCCTTGATTGAAGGTTTACTGACTCAGGGCCTGAGTGCAGGGTCTACACATAGAGCTCACTGGGCAAGTTCAGAAAGTGGCCAAAGATCAGGACATGCATATTCAGCCTGTTTGAAACAGCAGAAAGCTATGCTAATATATATATATATATATATATATATATATATATATATATATATATATATATATATATATATTTCTCAAAGCGTAATAAAACAATTCCATGCATTCTTTGGAGAAAAGAATCTGGGCCTAGTCACTGAGTCATAAATCTGACAAGCTGATAAAGTGAGAAAGTGAGTCTCGACCTTGTGTGTACATAATGTGGCCAGTAAATAACATGTCCAGATGTCCGCCATGGGGATCGTGCGATCACTGCATGTTGTGTGTGTGTTGTGTTCTGATTCAGTGTTCCTAACTTTATGTGGCATCTAACTTTTATGTTGTTTTAGGAACGTGCACCCCTCCAGCCAAATGTGTTTTATTGGGGCCAAATCTCCTAGAATCATTGTTGTGTTGCTGCCTATCTGAGGGATCGATCTGGGTTTTTCCTGATCGTGCATTTGTCTAAGGGCTAAATGTCACCCCACCTGTGATCTGTCAATCAGTTGCTTAAGGCCTAGATTGCAGGGCTTGCTTCACCACGTATTTATGACTCAGGCTTGATGAGGAGGTCACATCGGGTGGATTCAACAACAGTGATACAAGTTTGTTGTTATGCATACACATATCATGACATACATCAACATTGTTTTTATCAATGTTAACATTTCACTTCCATGGTTAGAGCTCATCCAACTAAAAACTGGAACCAGAATGTTGTTTTCATTTCTTTAATCCTTTCAATCAACTGCAGCCATTCTTTATCAACCCACCTTCTGCATATCAAATGCAACATAAGATTTCAAAAATCTGATTTTTATGGTCCTGGTCTTGATCTCTATTATCATCTATTACGACACCAAACAAGATATAATAATAATAATAATAATAATAATAATAATAGCAACAACGCCAACAATGATAATAATAATACTGATAAAAATAATAATAATAATAACAGCAATTCTTCTTCTTCTTCTTCTTCTTCTTCTTATTATTATTATTATTATTGTTATTGTTATTAATATTATTATTATTATTATTATTATTATTATTATTATTATTATTATCAGTATTATTATCATACATAATATTATGATAGGACTTACCTTAAACCTGATTCCTGGAACTACCTTATAGTTCTATTCACATCCTCCCAAGAAAACCTTTAGAGCAGGGCAGGATACAAACATGTGTATATCATCTGCACTTGACTAACTGTTCTTCTTACAAGAGTTCCTACTCAGTCTTGCCTTTTTCTGGGGAGTCCAGAAAACCCAATATAGAGAAATATGATATTTCTCTTTAGTAAAGCAGGAATGACAATGGCATAAAAAGGATAAACAGATACTTTCTTTGAAGTCTCCAAATCTGTATCCGACAAGCATCCAGTCCACTCCTGATAGGATAGAAGTTTCCCTTTATCCTCTGCATCACATAGTAGTTGATACCACTTTGCCACTTCCTTTTTATATGTGACAGCCATCTGCAAATCTTTCTCCAGCATCGGATCCTCCACACACCTCTCTTGTTTCAGTGCCTTGATCCAAGGGCTAAGTTGTGAATATTTGAATAAAGATAGGTTTCCTGTCATCTTACAGTGGATTTCTTTCCAAGATCTCTACTCATCATCTGTAATAAACTCCCCCCCCGCAACTTACTCAGTTCACTTATTTAAAGCATCTTTCAAACACTCAGGTGTCCCTGAAGATTCTCAAATTGGTGCACGTGCGGAATATTATGAAACACCTTATCTAACCTTTACTTTGTCCTATAATATTATGGCTGCTTTTGAAACCTTTAATCTAACCTTCTTGAAAAATTCAGATGAGCCAAACTTGTACAAGAAACCTTCAGTGCACTTCATAATTCGGGCCATTGCCAGGAATATGTGTTCATCTCTATCATTTAGCGTTTCAAACACTGGCCTAAAAATGTTTAACTGAAAAGCCCAACAGCACAGTTTACACTCCAATAACCCAGGCCTCCTTTCTCTAGCCTCTGCCTCAATGTTTTCCAGGCTATTCTCACATTTTTAATCTACTCAAATAAAGTTATTGTTTCCCTGAATTTTCTGTGGGGCTCCTTGGTCAAATGTTAGTGGGATACAGTTAAACAAGAAAGAAAGTTTGGGAAAAACACAATTTTTCACTAGATTCACTCTATCACAGATTATCAATGGGAGATTCAGCCATTTCTTTAAATCTCTTTTAATGTCCATTGCTACTTGATGTAAATTTCTTTTTCAGACTAACTCTAAATCCTGGTTATGACTACCCCCAGATATCTCAGTTGCATGCAGAGTGGGCATCTAAAGTTCCCAATATTCTAGCACATTATCTAGGTCTTCTCTTAATTGATTGAATACCCCGCCATCCAAAAGAAATAGCCTGCTAACTGTGTAAAAGTGTGCATTGTTGTCTCTGGCTCAGCACTGAAGATATTCAAATCATCCACATAGAGTGCTATCTTTTTCCTGTATCCAAAATAGTCAGAAGGGTTAACTCTTTCCTCGGTCCTAATTGCTTGTGTCAAAAGCTCAATAAGGAGATTAAAAATAATAGGTGAGAGGGGCAACCATGTCTTGTCCCCCTCTCAATTTCCACTCTCTCAGTAAGTATATTATTTACTAAAATTCTGGCCAAGAGATTCCTATACAAGGCGTCAACTACCTGAATAAACCTCGGAGCCCATATTTTTTTAGACAGGACCATAAAAACTCACAGTTCACCTGATCAAATGCCTTAGCTGCATCCCAGGTTATCAAGGCTAGTGCCACTTGCAATGTACTGGCCAGATCAATTACTCTGATTACCTGGACCAATTCACTTAATTGTCTGACTGGGATAAACCCCTTCTGCTTATCACTCACCAGTTTCCTCCCAACTAGACCAGCAAGTCTCTCAGCTAATATTGCAGCAAATACTTTATAAGCCCAATTTAATAGTGAAATTGTCTGGTAAGACTCACACTTATGATGAGGTTTATTAGGCTTAGAAATTACTGCAATTGTTGCATCTCCCCATAAACCCTTCAATAGGATGCTACGGAACAGCTCCAGCCACTTAAGTAATATTTAATCTGCTAGGTTTTTATATAGCTCTTCTGGCAAACAATCAGTGCCTGAAGCTTTACCTTTCCTTATTTAACCAATGGCTTCTCTGATCCCTTCTGAGATTTTTTGTACAATATCTTCCTGCTCATGACATTCTAATTTCAGGACAGCCAGTGAGCATAACTAAACTTCATGGTCCTGCACACTCACCCCTCCAGGTTCAATATACAGTCCCTGAAAAAATCCAGAAAGATTCAACCTATCTCTATGTTACCTGAACACATCCCCCCAGAGGTGTCCTGACTCCAAGCTACGCTATTTCTTATCTTCTGCCTCCAGGCATTCCATTCTGGATCCCAACATCTTCCATGTATTCCATTATAAACCTTTCCTGAACCTCTCACCATATTCAGACTTATTCAGATTGCTGGCTTCCCATCTCTATTGCTGCTTAAGTTCTGCCTCAATCCTTGCATCTTGTTTACACCTCTCTAATTCTTCACGTAACCCATGCTCGTCAATAGATAATGTAGTGTCTGCTAACTATCTCGCCTGCCTTACCATTTCATCAGTAAATGCTAGCTCTTCCTCTTGCTCTGCCTTAATGTGTATCTTGTCCTACTTACTAATGCCTTATAATCCTCCCATACCACAATTATGGAAGCACTACCTAAATTCATTCCAACATGAAATTTGGAATGAGAATTTACCTTCATGATTAATGTAGGTTTTGCAGGAGGTCATCATTCTACAGTCCATCTGCGAGGTCTCTCATCCCTGCCCACTATTAACTCCACACTAACTGAAGGGTGATCTGAAAGAAATTATGTTATTTACTAAATTTCTTAAATCTGATGTACCAAAATATAGTCCACTGCCAATAGTAAATTTGTGAGCTATAACTATCTTTCTTGCTGTGGAAGGAAAAAATCTTTTCAACCCGACTTTCTCCTTCCAGATGTTTACAAGCCCCAGATCTTCAATGATATTCTTAACACATGATTCCATTCTGTGCGTGTTGCATTGTGGACCACTGGTTGAGCGCTGCAGAGGCGGGTCCCTAATACGGCTTGGTGGAGTCTTGCTGGCATGGTGGTGGCGGCGAGGGAAGACTGCCATGACCAATCCCCTCCGAGGACATCCCCCTCGACTGAGAAGGTAAGTGGGCATCCAAAGAAGGGGGGCAAGGTGGGTCTGTGTGTCTGGGTACATGTGTGCATGTTTGCAGAGGGGGTGCGGAATGCATGTGTGTATGTGCGTGTGAATAGGGTTGTCTGTGTTGATGAATGTGAGTGAGTGGGTGTGTCTGAGTGCATGTATGCATATGCTGAATGGGTGTGTATGTGCATGCATGCCTGAGTGAAGGGGTATGGGAGTGTGTGTGTTAGACGGTGGGGGATGTGTGCATGTGTGCCGACATGTGTGTATGAGGATGCTGCACACAGGAATAAAGATTCCTGTCGCCGGCTGCGTGACTGGCAGGGTTTTTCGTGGCGGGGTGACCACCATAGAAAGCCTGGCAGTTTGCTGCTGGATTGGAGGTGCTCACTGCCGGCTGCGGCAGTACGAGAGCACTGACGGGCGAGGCAGAGTTGTGTAGGCCTGGAGTCTGTCAAGCCGCACAATTCGTAATGTGGCGATCCGTCCGCCGGCTCCGCAGCAGTAGGATCGCCAGCCTCGTAATGAGGGCCTTGGTGTTTTCTAATCCAGTCGTTTCTCAAACAACTTCCACAAAGTGCCTATGTCATCAGTATTTGGACCATAATATCCCACACATTACTCATTTTCCTTGCCCAAGCAATAGGGTACAGGATCTATGGACTTGTTGGCATAGCAGTAACCTTCACTGTGGCCCACCTGGCACATGGGGTCACAGACTTCACTCTGCACATGGACTACAGCTTGAAAGCATGGAAGTGATGCCAACAATGGCTAACTTCATCTTGGCACCCTCTGACATACGGGTTGCCTACTTGAACATGCACATGGGCGAAGACCTGATCAGTGCAGCAGCCTTCTCCTCACACCTCTCTACAAGGATCCACCCACCAGCATTCCCCACTGGACCTCAGACCCTCCAAGAGCCCTTCTCTTGCTCACAGAGCACATCAGTCTTGACAAGCAGGCAGGCACTGGCGCTCCAGGTGCAAGAGATCTTGGATTTTCCTGGGGGCTGTCCCCTCAGCCAGCTGGGAGATTGGCAGGCCACAGCCTCCAGAACTGGTCACAGGCAGCTTCTCCTCCTCACACAGCCTGACTGGCTGGCTGCTTGATAATTTGGGGAGGGGGGCTCAGGTTCTCTCCTGATAGTCTATTTGTAAACACCTAATGCAATTAAGGCTCTTGTTTGTGTTGTCAGCTTCATTTTGAAAATGCCCAATCCATTGCTGTTCTGCCAGAAAGCAGTCTGTTATAGCAGGAAGGACTCAAATTCTGATAGCCCAACAGCACAAGTCATGGGAGTGCCTACAGTGTTACACCTGGATGACAGCCACAGTTATATGTGCATTTAAAAGGTTACCCAGGGGCCCAACACTACACTTTATGATTCTCTTATCAGCTCATGTTCTTCCTGAGTTATGCCCATGCTCTTTTCCAGTGACCTCTCCCTGAATTAAAGAGCATGCTATGAAATGGACGGAAGAGCCTGGCTTTTTCTCCTTTAGTGTGAGTCCAGCCCAGCTCACGAGAATGATGCAATCCACAAAGCTATCCGGGGTGATTCCTCTACCTCCTCATGCTTTTCTAGTCAGCCCTGGGTCTCCTACAATGGATCCCAGTATCTTCCATGTATTGTACCATTTACAGGAACACATACACTCAAGGCATTCATAATACAACACACCTGCAGCACAGGGCTACACACTAACAATGTAGTTTGAGGGCAAGTTAAGCACACAGAAGTTGAACTTTACATGTAGACTGTAGGCCTTACTCCAGTGACAGTGGTGAAAAGGCTTGTTTTATTCTGCTAATTACTACACGGACTTCTGCCACAGTCTAGCTTATGCAACATAACTCCTGGTAAAGACAGTAGCCTTTCACCATTATGAGGGTAGTTCTTTGGATGCCCCTCCTAGCCCAACAGACTGCATTTCATGAGGCAGGCCTATGCCATGATGCACACACATGATCTCTGTGTACCCATGACAACCAATATCAGCACCAGGTTTCCATACAACTTTGCAACTGAGGCAACAGAGCGTGAGTACACACCAGTCACCATGCAAGGAACTTTTCTGTCCCAACAAATTCAATGATGATAGTAGCAGTGTGAAAGGATTATTCTCCAATATCTCTAATTCTATGCCAGCTGCTGCATTATGAATCAACTGGAACCTCAACATAAATCTTACAGGGAGCCCCAGATAGAGTGTATTAGAATTATCAATATGAGCTCAGATGATGTCATTCATAATACTTATCTTGTGTGGAAATGAGAAGTGATGGGAAATCCCTTTGAGTACAGGGAGATTAAACAAAGAGCTCATAACTGCACTGATCTGTGCATTAAAGCTCAAAGAAGCATTTAGCTTAACCCTATGATTCTTCACTAAATGGCTGGTTTAGAATTGAACTCTGCAGGCCAAATTGAACATTGAACATTGCTAGAAAGTATTGGCAACATAATGAGCCAGAACTTCAGCCTTTTCCTCATTGAGCTTCAGATGGTTTAAGCTCATTTATTTCATCCTGATTGATCAATAACTTAAAATCATTTGCTGTATCATCTGCATACATGGGAGTACTTATGGGCAGGACAATAAATGATTAGGATAGAGTCCTTTCACACAACATACTGAATCTGCCACGTAGCTGATGAAAAAGAAAAAAAAACAAAGGTAAGAAATCTTGAAACCAGTCCAGTGCTGTATCCCGGTCACCAAACTTTCCTGGTTGCAATACAAGGACATGGTGTCAAAAGCAGCAAAGAGTTGAAACAATATATGCACTGCAGAGCGCCCTTTGTCGTAAGTCAACAGTTATTCATTCAAGGATAAAGCCACAACTGTTTGGAATTGCTCTCAAGAAACTGGTGGATGTACACTGTTTTTTACTAGTTTGAATAAATTAGGTAAGCAATAACATGGCCAAACATTTTCAACATTTGTTGAATCTAGAGTTGGTGACCTAGCCAGAAGACCAGCAGGATCTCACCACCAGTGCCAGGTGTTTGTAGGAAATTGCAGTATTAGTTGAAGGGGGTGAGAATCCACTTCAAATAGTAGTCTCAGGCCTTGTCAGGGTGGACCACTAAATTCATTTAATAAACCCAAGCATAATTCTTTGGTAGCTTGGCACAAATCAGCCGGGCTTAACTTTGAGGTGATGTCGATAGTATTTATGCAGCTCTCAAACAGTAAAAAATTGAAAACTCAACACAAGATAAATCGCAAATAAACATGAAAATAGAGTACATTTTAATAAATTAAATCACACTACAGCAAATCAAGTTAAAATGTAGGACTGGATATTTGAATGTTTAAGACTGAATTCATAATGGGGCTAAAAGTACAAAGCACCAACCATGGTGTTGTGGTTGTGCTAGAATGGGTGAAAATCAAAAGTTAAGGCCAAGCGCAATAGAGCATGGGTTGGATTCAAGGACAAGCTTTGTCTCAGTAGAGGTTATACTTTCTGACTTAATAAACTTTTCTGGAGCAAAAGTGGTCATCAATGAGTCATTGGCAGCGCAAGCTGCAAGCTAGATCCAAACCAGGGCTCAATGATGGTGGGTTGCTGACAAAAAGGGTTCTGGTGTATTTGTTGATGAAGGCAGGAAAGCTCTGAGAGGTTGGAGTTTGGCATTTATGCACAGGAAGATCTTAACTCAGCATCAGTCTTGGTGAAGTAATCTACGTTTGGACTTGCAAACATATATGAAAGTCAGACCTCATTCAGCAGGGAAAACCAGTAACCTGAGGCTGACCGGTCTTTCAATTTTGATGGCTCTGGCTGTGATGATGGTCCTGGTCTCTGGTGGTTGTTGAGGCAGAAAGGTGGAAAATATTTTCCAAGTCCCACATCTTGCATTTTGTGGACATGAGGAAAACACTCTAGCACCAGACAAGAGTCCAGGACATGGGGGAGAACCACCTGGGTTTTATGACTCATTCCGATGGAGTCCAGCAGCAGTGTTCAATTGGTACTGATCAGGTGGGCAGTTGCAGGGAAAGGCTCTGGACGCTTGTTGTGTCCCCTCAGCTCGACAGGAGATCAGCCAGCTGACCCTTGAAGTCATTTCTACGGTCTTACGTTTATGGCAACCAGTTTCCATCTTTGCGATGTTCTCCAGACCACCGGGCAGTCCTTCTTCTGAGTCTTCACTAGTCCAGGAGTTTTCTGATGAGAAGTCTATGGGGTCCTCTTATATGCCCAGTGCCAGACTGTGGGTGGATGGCAAGCCTTTGTCCACCTTGTAAACCAGTTCTGGTCAGTTCATTTTCCCCCATGGGCTTTGGTGCCATCCTGATTAGAGAGATAAAATGGTGGCAGGGATAGGCGTGAACTTCATCTATAATTTACAAGATAGCCCACCTTTAAAAGGCTGAGGAAGGGGCTGGGCTGAATGCATCCTGTCAATGAGGAGCGCCTTCCCCACTCCCTGGGCCCTTTATCCACTATCTGGGAGAAATAAACATCTCACCACAGGGCAGCTATTAGTGGTCAGGTCACAGCTGAACACTGGCAGGAAAGCCGTTTGGTTTTAGGCAGGAAAATGACAACTTTATAAAAGTGGAATTTCCAGAACAGTAATATACAATCTTACTTAAACATTAAATGAGACCTTGAACCATTTTTCTAGCTACTCCAAAATTGCATTTTGTAAATATTAACGGTAATAATGTAAACTAGTATTACTATGGGTAAACCTACCTTGCTATGTTAAACAAACAACTCTGAAGGTATTTCACTATCAGTAGTATTCATGGCCCATTTTTAAATACTGTGAGCCTATTCTAGGGTCATTTAGGGGCATATTTATACTTTTTGGCGCAAAACTTCACTAACGCAGTTTTGCACCAAAACGTTTTGCACCGGCTTGCACCATTCTTGAGCACCATTCTTGAGCACCAGCCAGGCACCATATTTATGGAATGGGGCAAGCCGGTGGAAAGGGTGGGCTAACGTAAAAAAATGACGTTAGCCGGGTGGGATGGCGGTATGGAACAAGGGAGTTTTGCACCAAAATATGAAGTTAGGCAAGTTAGAGTAAACAAAATGACTCTAATAATCCTAGCATAATTTTCTGATGCAAAACCATCCATACCACATGACTCCTGTCTTAGAAAGGACAGGAGTCATGCCCATCACCCCAGTGGCTAGCACAGGGGACCAGTGGCCCCTGGGCATGGCCATTGCACCCTGTGACATGTAAGGAGGCCCATTTTGGTAAAAAATAAAATAAAACACTTACCTATACTTACCTGGGATAGGGTCCGCCTCCTCCGCTGTCCCTCTGGTGTGGGTAGGTGTGTCCCTGGGGCCTGAGGAGGGCACCAGGGAGCCTATTCCATGTTGTTCTACCATGGAAAAAGGCCCACAGGTCCCCTGATGCCTGCCTTGGCCCAGGTGTTAAATAATGGTGCAAAGCAAGCTTTGCACCATTATTTGACCCCTCCTCCCCGTGCGTGATCTTAGCATGGGGGATAAATATGGCACTAAGGCCATAGAGTCATTTTTTGCACTGGAACACCTACCTTGACTCTCAATAACTCAAGGTAGGCTTTCCAAGTCCAAAAAATGACTTTAACTCCATCAATTTGGCACTAGACTGGTCTGGCACCAAAGTATTAATAAGGAGTTAGTTTTGCACTGAATTTGCGTAAAACAATTGACGCAAATTCAGCGCAAAACAATTATAAATATGCCCCTAAGTGCCTTACACATGGGTGATATGTAGTATTAAAAGGGAAGGTTTAGACTTGGCAAAAGGTTTATTTTGCCTGGTCAAAACTGCAGTTTAAGATTACACACCCAGTATGCAATTGGTGCTCTGGAGACATTTTACAATGCTACTTTAGTGGGTGGCAGAATGTGTTCAGTAGCCACTGGTAGCAATTTAATTACTGGCCCAGGTACATGTAGTACCATTTATCAGGGACTTATAAATAAAGTAAATGTGCCAATTACACATATCCCAATTTTACCATGCTCTGTCAGGAGAGCACAAACACTTTATCCTTGTTTAGAAATCAGATAGGGCCAGATGTATGACTGTATGTTTTGCAACTCTCAACTTGTGATTCATTTGTGGGTTGCAAATTGTGAGTCACAATACCAAATGTACACTGGTGTCAACCACACTATTTACGATTCCCAATTGGGTCGCAAATGACCTACCTCAATATTCATGAAGTAGGTTGCAATTTGTGACTCCACAGGAAAACAGGAAAACAGGATGCATTTCAAACATAAAAATGAAAAGTTTTCTTTAAATTTTTTTATAGTAGGCAATGGTTCTTGGGACCACTACCTGCTCTGAAAAATTATTTTTGCTTCCATTGACAAAGGGGAAAGGGAAATTGGTGGTAACTACAATTGCTTTGCGACTGCAATTGTGGTCACAAAACAATCATACATGCCACTGTGACTCGCAATTAGGAAGGGATGCTGCTTCATAATTGCAAGTCGCTATAACTATTTTGAGAGTCAGTATTTGCATGCCAGCTCGCAAAATGGGCATGGTACATTAGAAAAGGCCATTTTGCTGTTGCAAAAGGCAAAATTTGCCTTTTTCAACCGCATATTTGTGCCATACATTAGGCCCAAAGTGTGAAGAGTCCCAGGACCAACAAAAACAGGTTCAGCAAAAGAAGGCAAAAATCCTTTGAAATGCCCTGCAAAAGTCCTTCTTTTCCAACAGTCTTCCTTGCAATTAGTGTAGGAGTTTGTAGAAGGCTGGCTCTCTATACAGTATACACAAACAACGTGCACTGTGAAGAGAGTCCAAGCAACCCCACCTTGGTTTCCAGAGGTAAAAATTAGACTACCTAATGCTCTAATTTTTTATCTTAGCTTGATTGCGCAGTTAGGCCAATCTTGGAGAAGTTCTAAGCATTCGGTGGACTCACAGTATCAATAAATATGGGCACATACTCAAAAGAATAACTCAAGACCAATTTACAACAAGATATATTTTTTAAGACCAAGATCATCAAAATTGGGTAAAGTGCTTCTTAAAGTCTAGAAAAATAGTATTTTTGTGCGTAAATATGCACCATCTCAGTCAATGGAAGAAACCTTTAAAAATGCACATAAAATAAAGCAATGTGTTTACCAAGGTCTCCTTTCGTTTACAGGTTGAGGTACTCAAGATGTACTGTGTAAAGTGTTTAAAGGTTTAAGGTGTGCATGTCTCTTTGGCCAGCTGTCTTGTGACTGCCATCTAGACATACCCATTTTAAACCTCTCTAACCCAGCTGTGTCAGACAGCTGGGTTAGAGAAAGCACAGGCCTCCAGTGCTTTTGAGAGTGCCAATATAAGCCACTCTGTCCAATCCTGTTGCTTCTCTCATTACAGTAGGACTAGGATTGGGTAGGGAAATTGGCTGGAGCCCGCGGAGCCTGGAGAAGAAACCACCAGAGCACAAACTGGAGCAAGGAGGATGTAAGACGTTGTGCAGCAAGCAAGGTGAGTGGCTGTTTCTTTTTATTTGTCCTCCTCACCTTGAATGCATGCACCCACCCAGCACCTATTTGCCCATCCCCCCACTCTTTTTAGCTGCCAGCCGCTGCTGTATGTTAATATCAGTGTACCATTTTTACATATTTCTATTGGTATGGCTTTAAAGTATTTATCAAACCTACCTTTATGCACAATATGTCATCCTCCATATTCTGTCCATTCTGCATTTACATCAAAGAAACAGTAATTTACCTGTGCTTAATATTGTATCAACCCACTGTGGATACCGGGCTAAGAGAGTGTGTGTATGTTTGTGTGTGTTTTTTTCTGTTTTTAGGTGTATACGTGTGGATGAATATATGTAGATTGGTCTATGTCCAAGGGTAAGACTATGGTTAATATATAAGTATATAAAAATGTGTATTTATAATTGCTTGGTTGTAGGAGGGCACGTGTAGACAAGTGTGCATATATAGTTGTAGCTATAGACATGTAGATTGTAATATTCTGGCAAAAATACGCTTGTGTAGGTGTTGAGACTTGTAGGTGTGTAGAACTGTGGTGATATCAATGTGTGTATTTGTGATTGAATTTGGATTTATATGTGTGGATGCATGCATCTGTGATAGGTGTCAATATAGAGGTATATAAATGTGTAGAGCCTCACTTGGATTTTAGTGCTGGATGTCTGAGAACGCTGGTGATTTCCCTATGATACTCCCCCACAAATCTCTAGTGCTGAGAGCCCAGACTGAGCATGGCCAAAGACGTTTGCTATCTTGAAAATGCCCTGATACATAACATGTTGCAGTAAGTCAAATATAAACTACTGAAAATGTGATTAGGGTTGTCACTAGGGTCTTTTACTCCATTGGTTAGAGAGTGCTCATGAGTCATAACCACCCACTAGCTAGTGGCAGACATAACTGAGGGACCATCAGGGACCTACTTCAGAACACTTTCTGGACCTGCAGAAGATCAGAGATACAGCCCACTACAAATCAGTCACAACAACCTGCTCTTGATCGAAACAAACAAATATACCAATCATAGTAACTAACAAAACAGTAACAAACCTGAAGTGCCTGTGCCACAATCAGCTGCAAAACACGCAATGGATATAGCAGATGTGATTTTAGCCCATGATTTAGACATACTCTTCTTAACTGAAACCTGGCTCAACCCAATGGCAGCCCCATTACTGGACCTTTTATTCCACCAGCCTTTTCCATCCTACGTCTAGACCACCCACTGAAGCAGGGATGAGGTCGCATCATAATTCGCAGAAATGTCATAACCGAAAACCCTCTCTTACTAGAAGACCCATCATCATTTGAACTTTTGGGGACTAAAATCAAGCTTGAAAATAAACTGCTACTAAAATACTCCTTGTTTACCATCCACCAGGTAACAGCTCAGTCTTCCTGAAGCAACTTATGGAAATTATCACAATAAGTGCTTCCTCCCTCTGCAATACAATATTATTGGAAAACGTCAACCTTCACTGGACCAGTGACAAAGACCCCACAGTGGCTGCACTCAGTAATTTGCTCCAGGATCTCAACATGATTCAATCATGCAATGGACCAACACACAACAATGGTGCCACACTGGACCTCTTCTTTGCCAAACCAGAATCAGTAAACATTCTAGACATCACCTCAACTGACTGGTCAGATCACCATCAAATTATCTTCCAAATAACCACACAAGAAACAAAAAACAAGGGACAAATGAAAAGAGAAAAAAAACATGGATGAGGGAATATAAAAACATAAACTGATGGAGCTTTGCCAAACTTCCCTGGTACCTCAGACGGAACAAACATTGGTTCAAGAACTTACACTCCTATGTAACAGCAAATGACTGATATGGGCAGAAGGTTGCACCATTACGGCTAAAAAGGAAGAAAAACAAACCTCTAGTAACCTGGTTCAAACAATAAATAAACAATGAAAAAGGAAAACTTAGATACCTGGAATGACTTTGGTAGAAGGGCCCAAACCCTACCTACCTTGAAAAATTGAGAAGACAAAAAATCTCATACAAAAAGACTATCCCGAATGTCCAAACAACTGCAATCAGATCTCAACTAGATAGAGCCAAAGTATTTGAGATAATAAAACAACAATCAGGTAAACCTGCAGAACTCACTTTAAAAAATAACTCAACCGACACATGTATACAGATGATGCAGTTTTGTTGGTGCAGAGTCCGAGGAGTTCGGAACAACTGTTAACAGTGTTCTTAGTTTTTATACCTGATATGGATCTAGAAACTAAGGGCCTTTTTTACGAGGAAATGGTGCCTCAGCGCCAATGCACCAGTTTCCTTGCGTCGCACTGCTCCCCCTAACAACACCATGGTAACACTGAAAAATTGTTGACGCTAGTCCGCGGGAATATATGATTTAACAACTAGGTCCTAAACAACTACTTGCCTAAACCACTACTGCTAAACAACTAAAAAGTCTCTACAACACAGTACTGAACAACTACTGTCTAAACAACGATTTTGCCTGAATGACATTTGCCAGAACAACAAATTTGAAGGTAAGTTTTTCTTTTTTTTATGGTTTATTAGTTGTTTAGAATTTATATATATATATATATATATATATATATATATATAATTTATATATATATATATATATATATATATATATATATATATATATATATATATATATATCAATTCTAAATGATGCCTCAACTGTCAAGCCTGGTCCTCCTTGGCCTGGAAATTAGCATCCTGTTTCTGGTTTCAGGGTATCGCCCCTCATCAGCCAGACTAACTTGAAATCAATGCTGTAGGAGGGACTGCCACTCTACCTGTTGCCTTGTTGTTCTGGCCTGCTACTTGCTGCTTCTGTCTTGGGAGTGAAAGGACTGGACTTTGCTTTCTACATCCCACTTTCCAAGGTTCTCCAAGTGCTTGAACTGAACTTGCCTCCTGTTTAGAAGTCTCAGGGCCATCAAAGACTTCACCTGCCAGTGGCTGGGATCCCTGGCTGAGAGTCCTGACTTGGATAATGGCAGTGAGCTCTGATGCAACTAAGAAGAAACTAAGCACAACTCCAGAGTGACTTCAGAACCTGCACCCCTCTCCGACTCAGTGCTGCCTCCTGCACCAGAGCTGTGGTCCCTGCTGAGTGCAAAGATCATGACCTGCAACACAGGCCTGACGCCTCTGAAGTCTTACCACAGCATAAGTCCAGAGTGCGGTGTCACAAATGACCATGACACCTGACTCTACTGAAGCACCTGTGGCCCTGTGGTGTGATCATGACACTACAAAGTCGACTCCTCGCATCTTAACCTGCTGAATTCATTGACCTCGCTGGGTCGTAAGGAACGGACGCCACTAATGCATCACCTCCCCTGCAAACCATACGGAACCAAAGCCTCACCTCCCATGCCTAGCACTACGGAACTAACACCTCACCCCTACAGTGGCAGTAAGGAAGGAACCAACGCCGCACTGGCTCCAGCGATGCCTCACCTCCTCGACTCCACGGAACATCTTTGTTTCCTCATTATTTTCCAAGGTACTATAACTGAGGTCCATGCGACTTTGTGACTGGCCCACACTCGCTCCTGAGGGGTGTTGGACTGTTGGAGGTGACTCAGTCAAGATGTTTTGGAGTTGGAGCTTTTTTTTCTAAGCGCTGTACTGAGATTTAATCTTTGAAAATTCGTAACTTTGCTTGTGAATGTTGATATTTTTTTAGTTTTGGTCTTGCTTTTTTTCCTTTACTCAGATAAATACTGGTTAATTTTCTACACTGGTGTTCAGTACTTTTGTGGTGTTTCCACTGTGTTAGTGTGAGTGTTTATGAATACTTTACATATTGCCTCTGAAATAAGCCTAACTGCCCATGCCGAGCTACCAAGGGGGTGAGCATGAATTAGATGTGTGACTCCCTTGCCCTGACTAAAGTGAGAGTCCATACACAGAGAGGGTGCAAAACACTGTTAACTAGAGGCCCCTTTTCTAACAGAAGAAAATTAGGTATAAGAGTCAGATGTATTTAAAAAATATATCCCACAAGAAACATCATGGGATCTCAAAACTAAACTAATGCAATCAGTGTTGTGCAGTTGCCTGTGAACTAGTCCAGCAGAAGTGTCCAGTGGTAGAGCATGGTCAGACAAAGAACATGGATTCTCTCTGGCAAAAGAGCTATGGAAGACAAGAGGATGGGCACTCTTTGAAAGCAACAAGCAATGGAGCACATTTGGTAGGCATCATGATTTTATTTCAATTAAAGATGTTACCTTTGTACTTAGAAACTTTACTGATAGTCTGAAACTTCATCCTGGTAAGAATGGAAACTGAGAAGGGCTCCAGAAGACCAGGTATGTCTATCACAATATCCATGTGGATGGAAATGTGCAGTCAAGGCTATCAATGGGAGAAAATAAAAAAAATATCTTCTCCTGGTTCTTCCAGCTAAAGGGCTTTAATTTTGACAATCCGTTTTGTAGAAGCAAGCACTGACAATTGTCTTTTATCAGGAATTTCTCACTGATGTGAAATCCTGATTGATACTTAATCTAAGATAAGGGTCCAGGACACATAAGGAGAAGAAATAATGTGTGCCATTAAGAGCTGAAAACAACGGGCCAGGTATTACCTACCCGAAAAGGAGGCAACAATGGAGGAACACTTCTTACTTGGAAGCAATGTCTGTGCTGTGCCTGCAACAGGTAACAGGAGATGAGGCAGAACCCTAAAAGAGCAGACTGAGTTTTGCACCTTAAAGGGTTTGCACTACGTTGCAACCTGATAAGTCTGAGTCCCAGAGCTGAGGTACGATTCTCAAGGTGCAACCCCCGAAACAACAGAGGGGAAAATGGAAGAAGACTTTGGTTGGATGAGGTTATAGTCCCCCCTCACAAAGTCACCAAGAAGTGTGAACATTTTCAGGAGTGTCCCTTTGCTGATAGACTTTGAGTTGGAAAGTGGTTTATTAGTTTGTGCAGGAAGGTACTTGCAGCTAGTAATAACACCACAAGCACACATAAGGTCCAGTCATAGTCTCAATAAATTAGTCTCTCTCAACCCTTGGTAGCTTGGCCGATGCACAGCCAGGCTTAACTTAGGAGACAGGTGTGTAAAGCATTTCATTTTAATAAAATAGCAAATAGGTAAGACACAGCACACAATAAAAATCCAACACCATTTTATAAAAATATTGTATATTTGTATCTTTAAAACAACACCAAAAAGACATAAATTCAATGTAAGGAACTGGAGATATGACTTTTTAAATATTAAAGATAAAAATGTGCTTTCTGAGGCTAAAAAGTAAAAAGTGCCAACCATGGCTAACTAGTCGCACCTGACTGGGACAAAGTCAAAGTTTAAGGCTGACCGCAATGGAGCGGTGGGCCTCAGTCAAAATTTTACCTTCACACTTGATCACTTTTTTGGTTCTTTTTTTCTTGATGTGGAGCGAGTCATCTCTACAGGCCGCATTGAGGTTCAAGGACAGTGGATTGCTTCAGTGCAAGGCCTCGGTTATTCCTGGAGGTTGTGGTTCTCATCATCGATGACGAACAGCTGCAGGGCAAACCTGAACCTCAGGCCAAGTCGAGGTTCAACATCACCGACTTGACTCTCGATGACGCGTTGATCAACTTATGGTGCTTTTTGCCAAAATATCTCCAAATGATTGCAAACTTCTGTCATTTCTTCCAGAAGTTTCTTTTGGGGTCTTGAATGGTCCACAATACAAACCAAGGTTCAAGGAGTTCTAAGGAGCTCCTTGGAGAGTTGGACTACAATTTCCACAATGCACTTGGTCAAATCCTTAAAAGTCTACTGGACACTGGTTAGCAGGGCTCTTCCTGCAGGAGTTTGTACATGTAACTTCTTGTAGCGCTTTTATACCGGTTGCTTTCAGTGAGTCCACTCCTTAAACTTTAAAACAAGGCAACGGTCTCTTTTGTGAAGCCCAGAGTATGCAGCAGGAGCGTAGTTCTCTTGTGGTGCAGACCAGGGTTTATCAGGGCAGTTCTTCTTATCTTGATGTTTCCAGGCAGGGGTCTGAGTTGCTGGGCAGCTCTTCCATAGTTATCCATGTTTCTGGCCTGGCAAATAAGGGGGCACCCCTGATCAGTGGGGTACAGGGTACCATCCTCTGTGATGAAAACATCCTTAGAAGTGTAGCATATATTTGTCCCAGAAAGTACTGTTTCACCCAAATCCACAAAATAGAGAAAATCTCTTCTGGAGGTTCAGATCTGGCTAAGCCCACCCAGCGGTGTGACTAACATTCCCCTACACTCCCCTTCCAGCCACTCTCCAATTACAGGAGATCAGGCACAGGATGTGAGGGTGGGCCTGGTTTCTATCCTATCTGTTTTTCTCCCTTTTAAGATCAGTTTGGTTATCCAACCCCCTTCCTGTTTTGGCATCGGGAGGCAGCAGATCTCCTCCCACTGGATGTCTCCCTTGTAGAAACCCAGGCCACTTCACACCACTTCAGAGCAGCTTAGCTAATCCGGTCAATCAGGAGATGCTGCAACAGGACTGATTTAGGTAACTTTAGGAAATCAGTTCTAAAACTAATTTCCTGTGAAATCTTACCTTGGCAAGGTGTTGGATTTAATGTAACTATTATTTTGACATTTTGAATGAAATTATCTAGCTCACTCCTGGCAAAAATTATACTTTAATACATTTAGTAAAGCCTTCCCATGTTAGTCTCTAGAGCTAGCAGTGTTACAATGGGAAAAATACATTTGGAAGTGTTTCCCTCACCAGGGCATATAAAACATCATTTGTATAATGCCCCTGTTTATTATTACAATTCACCCCACCCTTGGTGAAAGGTGTCCCTGTAACTGAGGAGATAAACCATGGAGTTTATGGTTTGTTGGTAACATGGATTGTATGTGGTAAGCAGACAGCAGCCTATGGAGTTATATGCAGAATGTGAGTGCAACACTATACTTACATGTTTTTTAATATAAGTTGAATATAAATGACTTTGGTATTCTGCAAACATTGGTGAGTTTTATGTTTCTGCCTCTATTGATCCAGTATCCACTGATATTGGTACTATGTAGAATTGTGGTCATAGCCATCAAAATAAATTATATCAAACTCCTAATTACTTTTATTATGTCACTCATTCCTGAAATCTGCATTGGAACTAGACATTTATTTCCACTCCTGGGGCCAGATGTTCAAAGTCATTTTACAATTGCAAAACCTCGATTCTCCTCATAACAGGGTTGCCCATTATATGTGAGCAAATTGTAAAATGAGTTTAGAAATGCATAAAAAATGCTATTTGAAAGGGTGTGGTTAGGTCACACCTTTCAAATAGTGTTACTCTCTTTCCAGGGTACCACCACTGCTCAAACTTTAAAAAAAGAAGCTTTTCTTTTTAAATGCAGCCTGTTTCGTTTAAAGAAAATGGGCTGCATTTAAAAAAAAGTTTATTTTATTGTTAAATGCCATCAAAGATTAAATGGTTTGCAGACCCCGGAAGACCACCTCTCCTGTGATGGCTTTCAATTGCAGTGAGTCACCATTTGCAACCCTCCTCATGAATATTGATGAAGAAGATCAGATTATCACTTATTTATAGGGATTTGACATAGGGCAGCGTCTGCAAGTCTTCTTGCTGCACTTCCATACGTCAATGTGAAAGAGAAGGAATGCACCATATTTATGCACTACATTGCATTCATGCCCTCCACCTTGCACTGGTGCCATTTTGGCTGAGTAGCACCAATGCAGGCACCAATGCACCATGGTGCAAGGGTGTCTGCATTGCATGCAGGATTGTTTTTTGTGCAGGAAGGGGCAACTTCCTGCACAAAAAGCAATCCTGAGAGGCGTTTTCCTCTTTCTGTGTGTGCTGCAGAATGCAGCACATATGGAACGAGGACAAAATGAGGAGAAATAAAAACATTTCTTCTCATCACGCCTGGTCTGTGGAGATGGAGGGTTTGGCACTTCCCCAGATTTACACGATTGAGTAAATCTGGGGCAGCAGCAAAATCCATCAGTGTTGCATGGAACGCCTCCCTGACACAGAGTAAGGCAACGCTGCTTTGCCTTACTCCTTACCTATGAGGACACTCGCAGCCACGCAAAGTGGCTTTGGGTGGCTTCATAGATATGGTTGAGAGGTTTGCGCTGCAAGAGTGTCGGAAAAAGTGATGCCCTGGTGGCACAAGCCTCTCATAAATAAGCCCCTAAATAATCCCCCATATTTTGTGAACCGACTCAGTAGTACACAAGTCAGTTCGTAAAATTATTTTACATTTTCAAAAAGTTGGTGTGCAATTTATGACCACCTTTTGCAAATGGAAAATTTGGACATCACGCCCTTGGTTTTGACGAGATATTCATAAAATGAAATTTAGCGTCTACTGTGCAAGAGTTTTATAACATCTACAAAGCGCCTTAAAAATAGACAGTTTCTGCACCGGAAGCCACTGCAACATACCAAGATGTCCAGACATCATGTGACTTGAATGGATAGCCAAATGGAGCCTGGAAGTATTGTGGAGACCAAGATAAAGTGATTTACATCCCATAATGTCAAACCTAGAATATGCCGATCATATTGGGAAGGAAACCCTGCTTCCTTTCTTTTTTTGCAAAAGCTCCAATTCCTGACACTTCCTTTAAATACACTGCACATTTTTTGCATTCCCTAATATTTCCTACTGGCATTCCCTAATATTTCCTACTGCCCCCCGCATCCTTCCATATCAATGGTATGTCATGGGGAATGTAATGGCAAATAGCAGGCATACAACTGCAGATGCAGACTCACCCTCGGTAAGTTGGTAGTTGCTGAGTTCCAGAGTGATGGGATCCTACCTTGCTTCTTCATTTGTGCACAAAATTAATTGTGGATCTGGTAAAATCCCCAACACTTTCTCATTTCAGCTACTGCCTGTTACTTAATACAGAAAACTAAAAGACTGATCTCTGATCACTGCATATTTTGCAAAATCTCAGCAGCAGTTCTGACAGCCATTATCATATGTTTGGACATCATGTGAACACTGCACCACGTGCACTGGTTGTCAATCAAGTAGCATATGAATTCTAAACCATGCATCCAACAGCGGCAGCCACTGCAAATCTCAAGAGGTGGGGGGAGGGGGGAAGAGATGGAAATGGAGGGGGAAAATAAAAAAAACTTACCTTACCGCTGTCTCTGTCTCCTGCCACCTTGAGCTCCTCTTCCCTCCATGTGGTGTCCCAGCATTCACTAGGACTGAAGCAAAGGCTCAGCAGAAATCCTGGCACTTATTACATGCTAAACATAGCACTTAAGCAGCATCAGAATTGGTCTGAACGTAAGTCACTGCCCCTCAGACACAAGCCTGGGGTCTGTGCTGTTTCTCCAGCCCAGCTGTGTATACAACCAGGTTGGAGAAAACGAAGGCCCATATTTATACTTTTTGACGCAAAACGGCGCTGATGCAGTTTTGCGTCAAAAATGTAAATGCCGGCTAACGCCATTTCTTAGCGCTGCTCAGGCTTCAAATTTATACTTTGATGCACGGCGGAGCAAACCACTGGTGTGAGTAATTTTTTTTTACTCAAACCAATGAGTCACGTCGTAAAGAAAAACGTTAACGTGGCGAAAATGACTTAGATCCGGTTTATGACGTCGCAAACATGATAGGCGCCATTTTTTGAGGCAGTTGCGTCAAAAAGCGGCACAAACACTGGAAAATTTGCAAAGGAGAGCCAAATGGATCCCAGAAGCTTTGAGAGACCCCACGAAGATGACAACCGACCAGGAACCAGCCAGGAGGACCCACACAAGACCCAGGGGAGGAAGAAGAAGAAAAGGAAGTGTCAGTTCAGTGCAGAGGAGCCGGAAATACTGGTGAAAGAGGTGACGGAACACCAGCACCAACTTTTGGTCACCTCTAAATTGCCAATTGGGAGGAGAGAGGTAATTTGGCAACAAATTGTAGACAAGATAAACAGTGTGGCAGAAGTACGGAGAACAGTCATTGAGTGCAAGAAACGCTGGCATGACTGCAAGCGCAGGACCAAGGAAAAGATGGCCAGGAATAGGAAGGCAGCACTGCAGACTGGAGGTGGGAGTCCAGCACCGCAGAAGGCCCTCGACCACATGGAGGAGATGGTGGTAGCCATCATCCCTGAGGAGATCGTCACAGGGATTCAAGGACAGGACAGCGCATACTACCAGGAGACACCACAGATGCAGGGTAAGTGACCCGGGGAACTAAAACGCCTATTTGTAAACTGTAAGCGGGGGGGACATACCTACTACACAAGGCATGGAAGTCATGATATTCATGGAGTGGAATGGGCAAAGGGGCCCGGCACGGGGGTATGGGCTGTTCAGAGGAAACCTGGGGCACAGTACTACACTACACCAACAACCTTTGCATTGGGGTATGCTGCCATGCCAAGGATGATGGAAAGGTAAAGCCAGTCCAGAAGGCTAGGCTACAACGTAAAACTGGCCTGCTGTCACATGGCAGCTGGTATTCTCCCTACATGTACTAGGGCTCAATTAACAGTCTCAGGCCATATCCGCAAGTGGAATTTAACATTGACAACAGTTGCCGCTACCACCTCTGCTGTGTGTGCAGGTCAAGTAGCTAATGGCAGTTACGTGCCCATAGATCAAACACACCCAAATTAGAGGGTTCAGGATGACAACTTTATCAATCCCCTGTAATCAATAAAAATTTGTTAAACCAGTCAAATGTGAATGTCCATAGTCGCTACAAACATCAGCCATTGTCATAAATATTATGAGGTACACAACAGTAATGTCATACCCATGCTTCATATGTCAGGGTCCACCTTGTGCTTGGGTCACAATAACTGCAATGACACCATGCAACATCCCAACTGTTATACTGCTCAGACAACAGCATTGAGGGAGAAGACATATGTAACTGGCTAGTAAAATACACCCGCACAGTCAGACGAGGCAATGGAACACTGCTAGGACCATCAGTGCAATCCAATGTAGCACACATTCCCCAATATCAACATTACACACTCCCAATGCTGACATCTGTAGTGTGCCATGCCAATGCTATACATAGAATATGCTAGATCTCAGCAACATATAGCTGGGTGTGAAATATCAGAGACTGGGGCAGTCCCACATTGTTAAGTGTGGTGCAAGTGCCATCAGAACACCCACAGCCAGTGAAAGGCCACAACATGAGAAAATCAATCTTGCAAGAACTTCAACAAAGTGTGAAGGAAATCAGCACAGCAGTAAGAGAGTTGACACAACACCTACAACAACAAACCTTTCAACATGTGCACAAAGGCAATACTGACCCCCTCAGGGCCGACCTGGCTGCCTACCACAGTGATGTAGCTGCTATCCTTAAGAACCAGCAGCTCCTCCTTGCTGCAGTACTGCACTTAATAGCCCCACAGTTGGCAGCTACCGGGATTTCTGACTCCACGTCTTCAAACACTGAAGTGTGTGTGGCCCCTTCAAACCCACCACCAAGGGCAGAGGAGACAACACCCACATCAGAAGATGAAGACGTGGAACAGATCACCTTCACCCGTAAGAGTACCCGGTAGCACTAGTCCCTGCCACATGGCCACTTATAACCAAGGTCCTGTGCTTTGTAACATGCCAGTCTTGCAACAGCTGCTCACAAGCACTGTTCTCCAGCCCACTGTTTACCTTGTCACTATGCCCTGTGATTGTCTCTCACTACCTCATTGGCAATTCATGTCCCTCTGCACTGTATGACACTTCACCCCAGCATGTCCAATGCCATGTCCTTTTGCACTTGTGTAGGATGACAATGGAAGGTGTCACACTAATGGACTCACAATCCTAGACTATGTAAATATAGCACTGCAGCACTATAAATAAATAGCACTTACACAACCACTTTGGCAATGTGACACATCAAACGTGAGGGAGGTTTGTGATGTTTGCCTCGTGTCAATGCCCATAGAATGTCAATACAACTGCCCTGAAAGAATGTGGGCTGATAACTATGCACTGTGGTCTGAATTGTACCATCATCTCCCCTTCTGAGGGTTAATTCTGAGGTAAATAGAAACTATACAGTATAATGCTGTGTTGGACAGAATAAGGCTTCTTCAAGGGATGTCTAAGCAGAAAATTCTTATCTTCAAATTTTTCTTCCAGACAATCGTTACGTATGTGACATTTTGCTCAAAGGCCCATATTTATACTTTTTTAGCGATGCATTTGCGTTGTTTTTTTAAACAAAATCGGCGCAAACTTACAAAATACAACTTCATTTTGTAAGTTTGTGCTGATTTTGCATCAATAAATGATGCAAATGCGGCACTACAAAAGTATAAATATAGGCCAAAGTTTTTCCGCAAACACACCATACAGCAGAATGGATGTATATGAGCGTACGTACAAATAAGAAACCTGGCTGTACAATGTAACAAATGATAGGTGTGAGTTATGTATACTATACTACATTAAATTATACCACCACTCACCTTATCAGGGTTCACATGAACATCAGGCTGCAGGCAGACGTAACACAGTGTCCTCAATACCAAATCTAGTCTCAAAGTATGTAAGATTGAAAACATACATCCAAACTTAACAACACATTGGGAACCATAGTAAACTTGAGTGGTGGGTGCAATGGATGGCAGATGCATAGAAAAGTAACTCTGGTGTAGCTGCCAATGTGACAGCTCAATTGGGATTTGGATGCAGGATGGAACACAAATGCAAATACTAAATTGACACTGTACACCCATGCCAAGGCCCTCATCCCCAAGCATATGACACATACTGTAAAGGAGTACCTAAATATTTATTTAACAGTAAAACAGGACACTAAAGCTAGGGGAAACACCTTAAATAACCTAACCTATCCTAACTACACACTACCAAACAACTGGCCCTAACTACCCATAGCTAAACATACTAATCACATTTAACTAAACACTCTAAACATCAACCCCCCACCCCCCTTATATGATGGGACACATGGAGGACAACATATACTAACCTAAACACATACTATCTTATACTAAACAAATATATTTGTTTTTGCATTTTTTTTAGAATTGTTTTTATTGTTTTTTTAAATTTTTTTATTTGTATTTAATACACAAAATCCCCAACATCATCCCCCACCCACCCACAAAAAAGCATGTAAAAATACCATACCCTCCACCCCCAACCCACTACTACTAACTAAACTAAAAGCCTATTCTAACCGAACACTAAGGCCCTCATTCTGACCTTGGCGGGCGGCGGAGGCCGCCCGCCAAAGTCCCGCCGTCAGATTACCGTTCCGCGGTCGAAAGACCGCGGCGGTCATTCTGACTTTCCCGCTGGGCTGGCGGGCGGTCGCCTTCAGACCGCCAGCCAGCCCAGCGGGAAAGAGGCTTCCACGATGAAGCCGGCTCGGAATCGAGCCGGCGGAGTGGAAGCTGTGCGACGGGTGCAGTTGCACCCGTCGCGTATTTCACTGTCTGCGCAGCAGACAGTGAAATACATGTAGGGGCCCTCTTACGGGGGCCCCTGCAATGCCCATGCCAGTGGCATGGGCACTGCAGGGGCCCCCAGGGGCCCCGCGACCCCCCCTACCGCCATCCGGATCCCGGCGGTCCGACCGCCGGGATCTGGATGGCGGTAGGGGGGGTCGGAATCCCTGCGGCGGTGCAGCAAGCTGCGCCGCCGTGGAGGATTCAATGGGGCGGCGGTACACTGGTGGGAGCCCGCCAGTGGTGCCGGTCCGACCGCGGCTTTACCGCCGCGGTCGGAATCCCCATTGGAGCACCGCCGGCCTGTCGGCGGTGCTCCCGCGGTCCTCCGCCCTGGCGGTCAAAGACCGCCAGGGTCAGAATGACCACCTAAGTCCCCTAAACCCACTAATTAAAAGAACCAGGAAAGAGGAGGGAGGGGAGGGAATCATGGGTGAGGGTATCATGTTCACAAGTTCGCCCTCTGCAGGGTCTTCTTAATAGCACGCACACTCTTATTTATTTGTGACACCTCCTGCTGCAGCCTGTCCAGTCTGCGCAACATCTGTTGCATGTCATGTTGCATAGCACGAAAATCACCAGTGTCAATGACTGCAGAAGGGGTGGTCTGAGTGCCATTTGTTGAGGGTTGTCCAGTTGGTGGTACCATGCTTGGAGGGGGAGGTGCAGGTGCTGCTGTCAGTGGTCCAGGAGCTGAGGAAGTTGATGGTCCTGCAGTGGTGGCTGGCATCCTTGGTGCCACCTGGGTCGTAGTGGTGGTGCTGGTGGTGGCAGCTGTTGTGGACACAGAAGGGCCGCCTTGGTCAAATGCCCTCCACACCCCTGAGGCTCTTTCATGGCGATAACGCTGTGCCATGTGGCGGAACCCAGACTCCACATCCAGAATGTGGCGGTAACGCATCGCCTTCGCTGAAATTCACAGATCTGGCATTCATCCATATTGGCTGCTGTTAAAAAAGATACAGCCAAACATTAGGTACTTCATTGTTTGATACAGCTACTGATGAGAATCACACATTACATCTAATGTAGCTGAAACAGGCCATATATATATCACCATACAGATCACAGATTCTCCCTGAGGAAGTACATGCCAACGCAGCCTACACATGTCCTATCTAACAGCACAGCAATGCTCTAAAAGATGTGTACCAACTTAAATGATCTCAGCATCATTGTTCAGCCATTAGTCACATAACAAATGCTGCAAGTCCTCCACATGTGACACGCCAACTAATGACTATCGTCTGGATGACAATCAAGGGCCACAAAATCTGTGATTTGAAAATGGAATTGCCAGGATGGTATGCAGTTGCTAATCAAGAGTGGTTATCCTAGGCTGGGACAAGTGATTTACAGATTTACATGTCTGTGTACTACACTTGGATCATCACACCTAGGTGCACATTTCATAACCCTAAGCCTGTGTCTCGGGGGGTGGACAAGCAACACATACTTTCAAACATCAAGGACACCCAGGAAGCTTTGGACAGCTGTACAAGGGTTTAGTCAGTCCACCACAGGTAAGGAGGGTGTCCAACTAGGATAAACACAAACCTTGGACAATCCCATCCACATTTATGTTTGTAATTGCAGACAACTGTCAACCTCATTTGATTCCACCAATACCTGTCCTACAACAAGCAGATAGATGCAAGCACACATCTGGGCATGAGCTGCGTGCACACCTATGACATTGTACTCAAGTGCCATATACACGTAGCACAACATGTAGAGCTAGATGCTGCTAGGAAGTGAAACATACAGTCAAACATGTTCATTAATGAACAGGGCGGCTCAAGTCTGTGGGTTATACTTTGGCATCCCTAATCTGTGAGATTCAAGGTATGACTTGCTGACTAATTCATGAAAATGGCCCTCTGCTAAATTTTCTTTACAATAAATTAAACAACAAATGTCACCCTATTCACACGGCCATGCCTACAGGGCTGCACTACAATCCCAAAATATGACTATACGCTACTGATTGTCCAACTCAAATATGGAAAAAAAAGTGAACCTACGGCCAAGTTACATATCAGATCATGTGCCAGCACATCATACCTTGCTATGTGTCCAACACACAGGAGTCAATCAAGCAAGAGCTGCAAACACAACACAGAACTGAAATATCAACACTTACTGGATATGTCTGAGTCCGCAAATCGAGCCACTTCACCAATTGTGTAAGGGGCAGGTCCACCTGTAAATAAAATTACTGCGTGTGATATTATGGGGGTTATTCTAACTTTGGAGGAGTGTTAATCCGTCCCAAAAGTGACGGTAAAGTGACGGATATACCACCAGCCGTATTACGAGTTCCATAGGATATAATGGACTCGTAATACGGCTGGTGGTAAATCCGTCACTTTTCCGTCACTTTTGGGACGGATTAACACCTCCTCCAAAGTTAGAATAACCCCCTTTATCTGAAAGTCCAGCCTCCCAGGCATGATGATACTCCACCATACATAGCACTGCAAACATGTATAGACCCTTTCACTCCAGTGAGTGATACACACACATCTGCACACATGCAGTGGCCCTACCATGTGGTGACAAACATGATCCATCAATTGGTTGCAGACTCACATATAGAGTGTACTCCTTTCATCATCTGAAGTAATGAGAGACATGCAAAGCCACATTCCTGGAGCACTGCAGTACCAGTCACTCAGGAATTGTGGCTTGGGCATCAAGGGACAATCAGTTACTGTGTGATGCTCATGTGGGTTGATTGAAGCTCATGATTTATAATGCTTTCTATGGTCCCTTACATGTAGGGCCTGTGTTGTGTGTAGGTTACATATGCTACATTTACAGTGTACCCTGAGCCACATATGTCCCCTATGACACCATAATGACAGGGATCCTGTGCGTCACTTGGTGACAATTTGAGGCAAAAGATGGATTGGCCATTTGTAAAAATGTAATACAACAAAGAAATATATGCTGACAGTGTATATTGTGGTCATCCATGACAGAATGCATGGGCACAGGTGTAGTCATTGCACCTGAAATGTGTTCCTCATTGCCCTGAGTACCCACAATGGGTTTTAGAAATCACAGTTAGCCACATTCATCCTCTTACATTTGCCAAGTTAGGAGAGCAGTGGGTATACAGCAAACTGACACTGTCACATTATTGAAACATGGTTTAGCAAATGTACTACTGTGTCAATCATGATGATGTACGTTTCAATTTGTATGTACCTTCGGAATGGCAGCAGTCTCAGGAATGCTGGTCTTTTGATCTTAGCATACACCCATGTCTGTGATAGCCTCCATACTGGGAAGTTAGCTATTGTACATATGCTGCACTAGATCAGCAGGGGTGTACCAAATCAATTTATTAGGGAACTTTATATGTATGATGGAATTGGTCAGGGGTCCCTTGCATGACATCATGCACATAATACATTGTGACCATGCATTCCCCAACGTCAGGTATCCCATGATGACCCCATAACTTATGAGAAGTACATGGCAATAGAGTAACACAGATGGGAAATGCATTAGCTCTGTTCCAGCTATTATGCCCAAGACCAATTTAAAACACACAGGTACAATGAACAGAGGGCCAGGGATTGTTGTTATCCCTCAATTTGAATCATCTGCTTCATGTTATACGCTACAGCTATGGAAAGTAGCACCAAACATTTAGATATGAACCTGTGTGCATTACTTTGGCATCCATTCCTAATTTAACTGCGGCACAACCAAGTCAAACTATCAGCCTAAAATATTACCGGAGATTAGAAAGAAATTGATACGTATGGGCCAGAATACAGTTCAGAATTGTATTAAAAATAAATGAGGAACACATTAATTCTTTGCTTTAGCTTGTGAAAAACATCTCTTTCCTGGTACACTCACAGACCATGGATAAAACATATGCTTGAGCTGCATTAGCATCATCTATTGACATGAAGGCAGCACTAATTTACAAGACCCAGTTGTGTTTTGTAGGTTAGTGTAGCTGCTGCATCAACAAATGACGGTAATGTGTAGCAATTATCGTATAACTCAGGGCCACTTTATATTTAACTTGCATTCCCCATGTCCAAAAACATTGCATGCAGCATATCATCAAATCTGCTACTGTCACTACAGAGCATTTAAATGTGCACATTACTCTGACTTGTACTCACCAACAGGGCCACCAATCACAACACCCAGGTGGTCCAGCAGGTCTTGCTCTCTGGCAACAAGGTCAGCCCAGCGGTGCTTCAGTTGGTGGTCATTGCGCGGTGTGTTGAAGATGCAACGCAGATGGTACAACACCTTTGACCTCCTCGCCTCTGTGTGATACCCCTGTATCACCCTGCCACCTGCTTCTATCAACAAGGGGAGGAAGTGGCACACCAGCCAAATAGATCCCCCCATTCTCCACAGACGTGGCCTACCCAACATGACAGAAATAAAATGAAAAATAAAGGGTACAGAGGAAAATAAAGGGGAAGGAGGGAGGAAAATGAAAGAAAAGTAACCCTAAAACAGCCCAACTATCCCCAAACTAACAATACCCACAACAGACTCCCAACAGTACAAATACAAAATTAGACACCAAATATGACAAATAAACACTTACAATGAACAACTGAGACAATGACAAATAAAACAGATGACAAATAGGATGGCACACTGGAGACAAAAGCACAATTGGGATAGACAAAATTCTAATCACAGCCACACAGACTAGAAAAAGCACAGACTGCAAAGTGAAAGTGAAAGTAAACCCACTGTACCAATTCTGTAAACATGATATCCTAGTACACACTTCCTGCCTCAAATGCAGTGCGTTTTTATTATGATGGGTCAAAATATTATGACGCTTATAGTCTGTGCGTCAATTTTTTTTGACGCAAATGCTTAAAAATTACACTGCATCCATAGTTCAAAATATTTAGCATTGGGAACCAATGTCATGGGGTACAGTGTAGGAATTACCGCTCGGGGCCAATGGATGTATCATGGCTGTGAGCGTCATTTTTGACGCAAAAGTGTCTTTTTTGATGCGTTTGAGGCAAAATGTATGTCTTTTACTGGGTTTGTGTCATTTCTCACATTTCTATAGTAAATGACACCTGTAACTGTACAGAGATAGGCTGTTTGCACCTTCATAGTGCATTTGGGCACATGTGGCAGATCACACTACTGTGAACCATGATACTCCAGTTGTTGTACCGGATGAGCACTCTTCACTGATGCAATAGATACCTAAACTTTTGGAATACAAATTAGTATTACCCAGTTTGAGCAGGTTGTGCATCAATAGAGGATAGCAAGGCTACGCAACTTCATACATTAACTCATTGCCTGTGTGTCAATGTCTGTGAATGGCTATTTCAATTTTATTTGGGCCTCTGTGTGAACATCACAAGACGTATTTTCATTAATGTGCTTGTATGCATGTGTTGTAAATGTGGATAACCATCAGATGCTATTCAGTGTGGAAATGAGTCAGGAAATGTGTTTGTCATACACGTAGCAACTAATGCTGTGTGAACTTCCCTGACTTTGGGGACAAAAGCATTCCCATGACAAACTATGCACAGGATAAATAGAGGACGGTTCATAATGACAATGTTACAAGAGTAAGCCATCACATGTACTGGAACGTTGGATACCACTTTCTGGTCACTTGTTTGTATACTACCCATGAGTCAGGCATTTGAAAAAGCTATGTGGGTACGGTTACAGTTTGAGTTATATAAATGACCTATGTTTCTCTTGTGGCAGTGGAGGACCAGCAGACCAAGCTGCATGTGTTCTCATATTTCCAGTGGTTAATTGCACAAAGATGTCCAGTTCAAGTGTGTGGCCATGTGTACCCTGTGTCATTATTGGCCTCCATGTTGTCACAGTTACGTGCAGGTCTAGTCATGAGTCTGTGGAGCCATTCCCTGCGTTAACAGAGTATCCCTCAAAGAAGAATTGAACAAAAGCCAAAGAGGAATCAACAACACACATGAGGATAGTCCAGCTATGGCACTGCAGAAGTTTTATGAGACTGACAACAGGGCAACCTTGATGTGCTCACAAAGTTGAGGGATCATTAATTTAAAACCGGCAGGGTTCATAACAACATTTGTACACAGGGTGGCGTCTAAAATTCCCACTGCAGCCGGGAACATCAGTGCCTCTGTGCTGATTAATCACACAGCTAATCACCACGTGTTGGAAAATGGATTATTGGTAAGGGCAGGTAGGTACCTACACTTAGCAATAGGCCACTAACCTCCACTAAAGTCCAGTTAGGTCTCAGTAAATTAACCCCAGCTCAACCCTTGGTAGCTTGGCAACGAGCGTCAAGGCTTAACTTAGGAGACAGAGGGGGTTATTCCAACTTTGGAGGAAGTGGTAATCCGTCCCAAAAGTGACTGTAAAGTGACGGATATACCACCAGCCGTATTACGAGTCCATTATATCCTATGGAACTCGTAATACGGCTGGTGGTAAATCCGTCACATTTGGGACGGATTACCACCTCCTCCAAAGTTGGAATAACCCCCAGAGTGTACAGCATTCAAATATCACAAAACAGTAATTAAATAAAACACAGGAAACAGTTTAAAAATCCGAAATCAATTTATTAACATAGATTATAGTTTTATCTTTAAAATGACACCAAAACGAATAAAATCGGATAAGGGGAACCGGAGATATGAATTTGTAAAGAATTATTCTTTTTTTAGCGCCTAGAAACAAAAAGCGCCAATCGGGTCATCTGGTTGCACCTCGACCGGGGCAAAGTCAAAGTTTAAGGCCGACCGCGATGGAGCCCTGCTCGGCTACAGGCCGCGGGAGGCCTCGGTTAAAAGTTTAACTTCACACTTAGGGGGTCATTTGCTAAAGTGGCGTCCGTACCGCCAACAGGCTGGCGGTACGGAGACCCATCTTTCGACCACGGCGGTAATTGCGGTTTCCTGCCGTTTTAGCCCCGGCGGTGATAATCCGCCAGGGCAGCGCTGCAAGCAGCGCTGCCCTGGGGATTATGACTCCCCTACCGCCAGCCTGTTTCTGGCGGTTTGCACCGCCAGGAAGAGGATGGCGGTAAGGGGAGTCCTGGGGGCCCCTGCACTGCCCATGCCACTGGCATGGGCAGTGCAGGGGCCCCCTAACAGGGCCCCGTGCAACTTTTCACTTCACATAGCAGACAGTGAAAAGCGCAACGGTTGCTACTGCACACGTCGCACGGCCGCAACACCGCCGGCTTCTATGTTGCGGCCGCATCCCCGCTGGGGTGGCGGGCGTAAACTAGGTTTGCGCCCGCCGGCCCAGCGGGGATGTTGTAATGGGGACCACAGGAGTGCGGCAGTTACAGCTTGTAATGACCCCCTAAGTCTCTTTTTCGAAGATTTTCTTCAGCGGGACGAACCTGCCAGTCCAATCCGACCTCCTGGAGCCCTTCTCCGGATACGCAATGCGGGAATCCTCGGTGGAGATTTTTACCTTCGGATTTAGCCGTTTTTTCGAGGTGAAAATCCTTCGACCAGGGTAAAAATGGATCTTGATCCGACGTCCATGGAGCCCTCCTCGGATACGCTGGCTGGAAGGTCCCGGTCAACTTTTTACCTTTGGTCTCTTTTTCGGAGATTTTCTTTACCGGGACGAACCAGCAAATCAGGCCGGGTCGCGGTTGAGGCAAGCCGACTAGAGTTGCTGCGGTGGGTCGGACCCTCTATGGAGCTTTTTTTCAAAAGTTCTCCAAACTTCTCCAAACTTCTGGGGCTTCTCCCAGATGTCCTTTTAAGGTTCTTTTGAGGTCCACAGCTCACCCCAAGGGTCCAGAAGTTCAGAGATGGTCCTTGGGGGGTGCAGACTACAACTCCCAGAATGCACCTGGCGCAAACTCCTTTTTGGCCACTGGACAGAGGTCAGCTGGTCGCTTTCTTCAGGAGTTGGTGCAGGGGACTGGTTAGCAATTTTTCACCTGTAGCAAACAGGGAGTCCCTCCTTGAACCAGTTGAAGCCAGGCAAAGTCCTTCTTTTGGTGAAGCCCAAGTGTGCAGCTGGTGCAGTCCTTCTGAGTGCAGGTTCCAGGTGCAGGCCAGGGGTCCAGCAGGGCAGTCCTTCTTCTTCTGTAGTTCTTCCTTGTTGGCTGTGGTAGGGAACTGAGGTGTGGGTGCAGGTCTGCCAGTTTTATCCTTGCTCCTGGGTGAAAAGCAGGGGGGTCCTGGTTCTCCAATCAGGTGCAGGGTCCTTCCCCCTGTGATGACCACTTCCTGGGAAGTGTGGCAAAAATCAATCCAAGGAGGAAACATTCTCCAAAAATCCATCATGGCTGAATCTGATTTTTGGAGGTTACATATGGCTGAGCCCACCCACTGGTGTGGCTAAAAATCATAAACACACCGCTCTCCTGCCCTCTCCTAATCTAATCAAGGGGGCACCTAGCTGTCTGGGGTTGTAGGATGTGGGGGTGTTGCTGGTTGCTCCAAATGTCCTACTCTGCCTTTGAAGACCAGTTTGGCAGCCCTCCCCCTTCCTGCCTCACCATCTGCTGAGGGGACATTCCCTCCCACAGGCATATTCCTTTGTGTGAAGCCAGGCCACTTCACACCTCATCAATGCAGCCTGGCTAGGCTGCTAGAGGATGGCCAATCAGAGCACAGGAGCAAAAACAATGCAGGGCTGAAATTGGCAACTTTTCAGGTAAAGTTTAAAACTCTTTACCTGAACAAGTTATATTAAATCCCACAACTGGAAGTTGTGGGATTTATTACAACAATTAATTTGATACCAAACTCTTGGTATGCATCATTTAAGGAGACTTTAAAAATTAAAATAAAGTCTCCCCATTCTAGCCTGTGAAGGCCATTTACTACAATGAGGGAAAAACGAATTTGGCTGTTTTTACCTCACCAGGGCTTATAAAACTATTTTTATAAAGTCCCTGCTTTTAGTTACATGGCACTCAGCCCTAGGGGCACATAGGGCACACCTTAGGGGTGACTTACATGTCAAAATAAGGTAGTTTAAGACTTTGGAAAGACTTTTAATTCCAAAGTCGAATTTGCTTATAACTTTAATTTAAAAGCAGCCAGCAAGGCAGGCCTGCCTTTAAAATGACACTGGGCACCTCAGCAGTGCACCTATGGGTGCAGCACCTACGCTGTGGTCCCTAAACCTACATGCCCTACCATATACTAGGGACTTATAGGTAGGTTAAATTAGCCAATTATAATTAGCCTAATTTGCATATCCATTGTACACAGAGCACAGGCCCTGGGACTGGTTAACAGTACCCAGGGCACCATCAGAGTCAGGAAAACACCAGCAAAAAGTGGAAAATGGGGGCAAAAAGTAAGGGGGCCTCTGCAATCAGCCCTGTTTTCCCACACCACGCAAGCACCATAATTGGGTTGCAGCCAATGTGAATCTGTGTGTGGACCGTCAGGGCACAAACATGTTTTGTCCTTTCATGCACATTAGCAAATGTTGTTTGCTGTGCTGGACGCAATATACCCAATCCATGCATACAGCACTGGTACACTGTCACTGTTTGTCACTCATGCATACATGAAATCCAGACAAGGGATAGGGCCAGGATTAGGCTATTTGAAGACATGTCCCAGACCATGATACGAATAGTAAACTGATTACACTATACAATCTATTTGAGGATTCATCGTACACCTACCAGACACAATACCCCAGGAGGAAAGTGAGGGCATGGAAAGCAACTATGAGACAAATGTTTCCACAGGGAACCTTTATGGTAACATAACGACCAATCAGGCTAACAGGATGGAGGCTCTGTCGGGAACTAACATGAACAAGGCATATACACAGTGAGCAGACTCAGACTGGGAAAAGCTGGAACAACACTGTGAAAAATGAAAAACGTATTTGTGCACCCAAAGCCTGTGTTACACAAGTGATTTATATGGCAATGCACAACAAGGATATACATAAAATGGCAGCTTCTAAGCCATTCCAGGCAGCAGCAAGGGCAGTGCAGGTTCAAATGGCTGGTCTGCATGGAAGTGCTCACAGGTGTGTGCAGCTTCAGTCTCTCACAAGTCCTGTAGGTGAGAATCAAGTTCAAAGGGCCAACAATACCTTTCACATGGGAAGCAATGGGCAGGTGATTACAGGTCCTACAGACTACCAGGCAGTGCATTATCGGACCTGAAGTCCATGCAGACAGATGAACGATGACTATGGCATGCCATACTAAAGAGGGAAGCACACTGGAGTCAGAATGTGAGTCTGGGTGTGTATAGATGAAGGATTATCAGGGCAAAAATTGTCCATATACAGACCCCCCTAGAGAAGGGTGGGGAGAGACTGCAAACATGGCAGTGGCAGGACTTATAACCTGGGATGGCATGCGCAGGACATGTCTTGTGAGCAATGCTTGTCATACCTGGGACACCTGTGCTATCCATTTGCAGCTTACATAGACTTCTTGTCACACATACTCCTTGCAAAGATAGTTGATGTCACATGTACTGCTGTCAAGGGTCTGATCATACATTCCTGTTACCAATGCAATAGCACATCCACTGCCACATGTATGAAGCAGTTTTTTACCTTATGATTGATGGTGTCTTAGTTGTGTGCCATATACTGCAATGAACCATGTTGCCAACATGGATGTGTGCCATAGCTGTGCTACTCTGATATTGCCCTTCAAATGTGAAATGGACAGGATATATGTCATTTACACTGTGTGTAAATTTGGGTGTACATTCATACCCATCAAATGAGATGTGCCTTTTTCAGGATCCTAATCTGTATATCTGCAATGCTCCATGAGGCTAAACTCTGATTATGATTCCTAGGGATTATGTGATGCATAAATAATTACCCAGACCATGATTTAGTGATTAGATTAGGTGTTTAATGACATATGGTAAGACAGTGGTGATGGTGACTAGAGTTGAAAGAAGTTTTGTACAATGTGTTGTCTCCGACGCAATCCTGCAGCAGTGTTTGGATGGTCCCCTCATGTTGATGGACAACATCCTCCTCTTCCTCCTCTTCAGGCATTTGTGGGTCTGGTTCATAGAGGGGAATGTTCCTCCTTACACAAATGTTGTGCAGGATGGCACAAGTCAAAATGATCTCGCACACCATTTCAGGTGAGTATAGGAGGCTGCCTCTGGTGATGTCGAGGCACCTAAATCTTGACTTCAGGATGCCAAAAGTCCTCTCTACGATGGTGTATGTCCTCTGATGTGCCTCATTGGCTCTGCTGCAGTGCTTAGGTTTGCAAATGGGGTCATGATCCATGGCTGGATCCCATACCCCTGATTAGCTGAAAGAGAAAATGAGTGAAAAACTTTGATGGAGCTTGCACCATGATTATCACTTTGCATGGCAGTTGTTCTCTTTTGTTGTCTGTGACTCATCTCTGTTTGTGTTATTGTGTGGAATCCTAGGCTTCTAGGATGTACCATCAGCATTGGGATGTTTCATTATCTGAACTGGTGTTTGGCTGATTGACTGGATGTCAGTGTTTTTTTTGTAGACTTGCAGTACATTGTGTACTCCCATTCATTATGTCATGTGAAAGAGGTGTCCATGTGTCTTAACTGGGGGTGACATGATACTTCCATACACAGAATCAATTCCACAGTGGTGGTAACATGGTTGCATCTATATGGCCTGGACATCCCATCCAATTTAACATGTGCAATTGAATTTGTAAAACATCAGTGAGGCCCTTGGATTTGGCTAGGTGACATTGTACAACACATCTCCATAATTTGGCAGCACTGACGTGTTGACATTTGACAATGCACAAATATCCCATGTGTGACAAGTTCTATGCAAACCTATTTTTGTGCCCTCACCGAGTTGGCTCATATTCAAACGTGTACCTAACTCTTGAACCTGGTCCAGTTAAGCTGGCTAACTTGGTTGTGGGATTAAAGGTTTAAGTGTCAGAAGGTCCATATGCCTGTACATCTGTTGTGTATATGTGTAATTGTCTCAATCCGTATGTGTAGGAATGTGCACTTTGCAATATTGTCACATCAATATGTGTTCTTAGCACAGTCCACTTGCTTATTGGTAGTGGGCAATGTCAGACCAGGAGTGATGTGAGATGTTGGTACAGCCTCAATGATTCCATGTCCCATTCATTGGAGTCATCATCATCATCATCATGCTATGTGTGTCATGGTGTTAGACCTGCAGCAAAACACATTGCATGCCCCTTACACAGTACATATTGTTTGGAAGGGTGTGTGATTGAGTGTTATTGATGTGATATTGTAAGATTCATCTTCCAAGTTGTACTGTCAGTAAGGCCACGCCATTGCCACTGTGTGGTTTTAAAGTGTTCCCTTGTGTCTGTGGACAGGCATCTGTTGTTATTTGCATCTGTCATTTGTCCATAGGTGTGTGTCCCATTGGGTCAGGATATCAAACATGACTAGCAGTGTCACAACCTCAGTGTCGTCCTGGCCACGTGTCAATGTAGTGGTGTGTGTGTTGTGTGTCCTACAGGGTTGCTGTGCTGTGTGTATAAAACTGGGTTTCTGTACTCACCAACAAGTAGGCCATTTCCATATCGTCCATACTGGAAGTGTTGATTGATGGTGCAGTGGCAGAAGATGAATGAATCAAGTACACTCCCAGGATACTTTGCCATGATGTTGGTGATCAGTCCCCGGTGATCGACAATGGCCTGCACATTGATGGAGTGTGTGTGCTTCCTGTTGCGGTATAGATGCTCGGTTGCAGCAGGTGGCATAATCCGTACATGTGTGCAGTCAATGGCACCAAGCACGTGTGGGAAGCCGTTGATTTGGTAGAAGCCCTGTTTGGTCTCCTGCTGCTTCTGCTGTGTGTTGGGATAGCTGATGTAGCGGGTGTGATGGAGATTATGGCATCCAATACCTTGGGTAGGAAGGCAGAGAATGATGGCTGTGAGATCCAGGCAAACAGGGCACCAGTGGTTTGAAAAGAGCCACTTGCCAACATGTGGAGGACAGCTAGCAGCTTGGTCTCTGGTGGAATGATGTGGGGTGTCTGCAAGCTGGGTGCCAACTGTAGCTCAATGTGGCACAGCGGCTGCTGAATGGCTTGCCAGTTTAGTCTGTACCTCTGGATGGTCTCATGTTCCCTGAGGCCCAGAAGGGTTGTCCTGGTCCTGAATATCCTCTCCTGCCTTCTGTGTTGCCTTTGGGGTCCCTGCTGGTGTGGTGGAAGCTGCTGGTGTTGGTCCTGTGCTCTGCGTCTATGTGCATGCTGGATGAATAGCACCTCCATGTCTTCCTTTTGTAGCTCTGATGTTGCGTCTGTATGTTTTCCTTAAGTAGTGGTGTGTTTGCCCCATTTTAATGCCTGCCCTGACCCTGGGGTTATTTTTTGACGCAAATCCGACTGTGCGTTGTTTTCCGCCTCCGCAACCCAGCCGTGCGGCATTTTTACACAGTAGGATAAATATGGCGCACAGGTGTTTAAGCCAATTTTTGGACGGGAACGCCTACCTTGCATGTCATTAACATAAGGAGATTTCACGCATCCAGAAAATGACGCACACGGTGGAATTTTGGCGTTCGGGGGCTCGGGCGTCAAAGTATAAATATGGGGTATGGTTTGCGCCGGATTTGCATCAAACTTTTTGACGCAAATTCGGCACAGACAGAGTATAAATATGGCCCTAAGTGTGCATGTGTGTTTGGGCTGGTCTTAGACGGCTGGCCAAATACACATGCACACGTAGTGCACTCTTCCCTCCTCCCACCTACAGTGGACCAGCCCCAACCCTCCGGTACTGCTGGCTGAGCCAGCAGATGAAAAATGATGAAAAATGAAACAATAGTGGAACAATCGTTTCATTTTTCATCTATTGGCTCTTGGCCAGGGAAACGATGCCCCTTCACCATAGCGAAGGAGCCGCCACTGACATCCATCCAAACATGTATAATGTGCACTAAACCCTGTAGGGGTTCTCTGGGTTCACGAAAAAAACACAAAATCTGTTTTTTTGGTTACTATTTCTTTTTTATTCAATAAAAGGCGACATTCAACAGCATCCTAATCTGTTTATAGCCTTGTGTCCTGATACCTATGGGAACTCTAGAGGCAGCCTTCATAACTGCAGCCTGACTGCAACAAAGACACATGTTTAACTCAAAGGATCTTGAGCAACAAACTAAAGTATTTCAGACTGTTATAAAAAGAAATTGTGTGTGACTCAAAGGAACCCTAGTAATCTTCCTTAAGTTTGTGAATTCTTCAGACTTTCTTAGTACTACTTCTTTATCACAAAGCTAGGGAACCATGAAATTCATTCTTACTGCTCTTACAACACAAAACATACTTTACCTTTCTGCCAGCTCAACTGGGAGTATATTCTACTGTAAATATTTCCTATGCATAACTCCTTGGAAATCTTGGAAAGTTCATGTGCTGCACAGTGGTCCATGTCTTCTGAAACACAGCTTTCAAACCCCATGTACAAATATCTCAATGCACAAAGCCTCCTCATCCTACTTCATATGCCCCTTTTCTATTACTATCCCTCATACACCATAGGAAAAAAAACCAATAGATATTCATGGAAGCTTTTTAAAGTTTGTTTGACATTTTCTTTCAACTTATAAAGGTGTGATAGTACCATCTTCTCACACCTCTGTTACTTAGACATGCCTAGGTGACACCCACTCCTAAATAGAAAAGTAACACTCTCTTTACTTCCTCAATGTGATCTGCCAATGGTAGCTGATGCAGATGATCAAGGATAGACATGTCTTCATCCATTCACCCTATAATTATTCAGCCATTCAAATACCATCCCAATAAAACTGTGGTGTTTACAAATTCATTGTTAATCCTTTTTGAATCGTCTTCACCTCTTTCACACCAGCCCCTGTTCTAAAATACACATTGACTAACAATGATACATGTTTGCTTAACCTTGTTACGTGTTAGCCTTATTTTCTTTCTAGCAATTTCCTTTCTTGCACTCTCTTTGAACACTTCGAAACAAGTATATTGATGGCAAAGCTATCCTCTCTCAACATATTGAAGCTTGTCTAGGCAAATTTGTGGAGACAAAGTAACTATGAATAGCCGTTATGTTTATATATATATATTTGCTTAAAAAAGCAAAGTTTACAGGGACGTTATAGTTAGTATCACATTTTAAACATACCAAACAATAGAAATTCACCTGTAATAGTTAGAGTTATCTCAAGTAATTAGAACTAATGCCCTGAGGTAACTACAACTCGTACCCACCATGCACAGCTTTTTCATCACAAATTTTACTGCAAATATTATTACATTGATATTATCAGTAATGCTATCAAAGATGTCCTGAGTGTTGTAATATGTGGGTTAATTAGCAGAGCATGAAAAGGGTGCGAGTTATAGTTAACTTAGGGCACAAGTTATTTTTGTTTCTGGGACTTGACTGATGCCGAGTCCCAAGATGGCTGCCAACACTTCCTTGTCGAATTGTTAGCAGTCAATCAGATCTCAGTACGAGATCGGGAGGGTTTGAGAAACCTTCACATCCCTATACATATACAAATTCGTTTTTTTCTTTAATTACTAACTGGATTTACACCAAATAAAAAAGGTTGCTTTCTAAACAAAAAATACCTTTCAGCCAACTGTTGTGTAATTCTGTCCAGTGGTTCAGGTGGTATCGCTGTTCAAAATCCCTATGGAAAAAAGAATGGGGAAAATGCATTTTGGGATCTCCCCTTTTTCTCAGCCCTGCTTGACAGATCACACTCAAACGTTCCAGACAGCAGCTCACGTAAGCCACAAATTTGTTTTGAAAATTTTGTGAAGATGTGTCAACCCGCACCAAAGATATAGGCAAGTAAAAAAACTATTTTTCTATAGAAACTAGGGCATAACTATAACCACCTAGTAATGACTATCACTAGGTTATATATATATATATATATATATATATATATATATATATATATATATGTGTGTGTGTGTGTGTGTGTGTGTATATATATATATATATCTTGTCTTCACATAATTATGTCATGCTTCATCAGACTTTTGGCTATCTGGCACTTACTATCACCTCATAATGTTCAGTAACCATTCCATCCTCATTTAGCATTCCTCTTTGTAATAAGACTTCTTTCTCAATCCTTCTTTCCCACGTAGTCATCATTTAAGTGACTAGTGAGTTTTTGCCTATTTTCCAAATCTCGCTCCTCAGCTATTAACGAACTGAGCTATCGGTTTAGCAGCACCAGAATGAAGTCAACCGCAAGAAACTTTTCACAATCCACAATCTCTCTAACCCTCACATATATTAACTCTAACTCCTAATACTATTTTTTATCTCATGCACTGAGTCAAAAAGAGGAAACAGTTGTTCATGGCATGAAGGGCACACTTTTCTCTTCTTGGTATAATTTTCCCATTCACAAAACATCAAGGATGATTTTAAACTCAAATATGTTTGTGCTCCTCAATGTGAATGTTCTCCTGATGTGTATTTTTGCACTTAAAAGTGTCCTAATCCTTGATAAACTAGAGAAGGACATGGTGAAATCTAGAAACCGGAAACAGATTAATAAAAATGAATCCAAGTCAGGGATGCATAGATACTTGCAATTGGTTCTAAGCGCCTGTCAAACATGTCTCATTCTGTACCTTCTATATCTATGCCCTGTTTTTCAGTACCTAGGCCTCTTGGGTTTGCACACCTCTTAACCATCTCCACACATCTCCACACTCCTATCCTTAGCCTTCCACTTTGCTTTCAGCTCGTTCAATTTTTTTCCATTTCTTCTCTATCTCTATTGTATTTTTGTCCTGGTTTATCATGCCTTTTGTAATCACCGTTAACACAGTTCCATTTGATCTCACACCATGCATAATCTTTATCAGATTGTTCAATTTATTTGCACTGTATTTGTGGCAGCATACATCTACGTTACCAAGGTGCATTCCTAGTAGGTTATTTCCAGTACACTGACAGAGAATTAACATGCCTTCTACTTCAACTCCTGCTACATCATCAGGAAATTCCTTACTGTTGAGTATTAACCAGTGCTAAAGTGCTTGTGCGCTCTCCCCTAAACATGGTAACATTGGCTTATTCCCACTTGACATATTTAATTTACTAATAAGTCCCTAGTAATGTGTTCTACATGTTCCCAGAGGCTGTAAATTAAATTCTACATGTGGGCCAACCCACTTAAGTAACCTTTAACCATGTCTTTGGTCTGCCATTGCAGAGTCTGCATGTGCAGCTTTACAGTGCCATGTCCATCTGGTGAAATAACCCTTTTACCAGGTCCAGGCTTCCCATTTTATAAATATCACACATTAGGTAGTCCCTAGACAACCCAGAGGGCAAGTTTCAATGTATTTAAAAGGCAGGATATGTACGTTTAAGTTCTCAAATTATTTTTCACTAAGCAAGGTATATCTTTCCCATAGGATACCATTGTGATTATCTTACTACATCTTACAAGTGTAATTTGCAATCTGGAAGAGGTAAAAGTTTCAAGTTTGTTGTCCCTGGAATCGCAATTTAAAATCACAATTTATGGTGAAGTCAGATTTTAAATTGTAATTCTTAAAATGCTACTTTCAGAAAGTTGGCATTTTCTTACTTTAGCCATTTGGTGCCTGCTGCCTATCTCTGATCACTTGTCTGGGGTAGAAGACATCTGGACTTTGTATATTCCCCCTAGACAACCGCACACAATGTGAACTTAAGTGTGACTTGATGGTCTTGATGGGCCATCTTGGCAGAGTGGGAGGGAGGAGCCTGCCACAGCCTCACTTACACCTGAATAGACAGTGTTCTGTCCACATGCAAAGGGTTGCATAACCTCCTGTATTGAGTCTAGAGCCAGAGAAGGAAGGGCAGAACCTTTGTACACTGAAACGAGCTTTCTTTAAGGTCTCCCCCACTTCAAAGGCCCGACTGGGTATAGGTACTGCATCCCTGACACCACCAACTCAGTATACTTTTGGACCTGAGTCTACTCTGCCAAGGAGAAGGACTGTTGTGCTGCTGAAGGACTGACACTCTGCTGGACTGCTGCTTTGCTAGACTCCTGCCTTACTGTGCTTCCCTGCTGCCTGCTGTTCCCCTGCCTGGCAGAAAAGGACTGGACCTGTATCACTTGAACCCAGAGTGACTCCAAGGGTCAGCTGACTGCTCTCCTGATCTGATGTCTCAGAGACAACTGCACCTGTGCACTGCCAGCTGAGAGTCTGCCCTGCCAAGTGGTGCCACCCAAATCCTGGACCCTAGGGTTAGGCCTAAGGTGCTTGCTCCAGCAGAAACAAAGAATCCTCTGTCAACCTGGTGCATTGCTGCGTGGATCAGAACCAGTGCATCGCTCCTGTTGCTGGGATCAGAACCCGTGCATTGCTACTGTTGCATGGATCAGAACTGGGAATCACCTCTGCTGCAGGACTCAACTAAAACACATCACCGCTGAGGTAGGGACAGACCTATCAAATTGCCTCCCGACCTGCTGCATCTCAGAACTGAAGCCTTGCCACTGCTGCATGGGGAACATTAATGCATCTCCTCTACTGCAATAAGAAAATCAATGCATCTCCTCCGCTGCAGGGATCAACACCAGCGCGTTGCTTCTGCTGCACCCCACATCTTTGAAGTAGATGCAGCCAGTATCACAGTACTTTGTTCAGTTGGCCTCACTGGGTCCCTGTATCCGGCCCGTGCTCCCTCGTGGTCAGCCTGAACTTCTTACCTTTGTCCTGGTCTGGCAAATCAAATATCCCCTATTGGGGCTTCTTGTTCTTTGCTCAAAATCTCTGATGACGTTGAGATGTCACACAAGGTATTAGCAGATTTCCTTTGGCTTCTAGTAAGCCAAAATTTGCACACCTGTCATCTAGTGTGTTGTTTCACAGTGATGGGCTCCATAATATTGGCATATAATTTTTGTTGTTTTACTTAGTGCGATACGTACCAATAACGGGTGATATGCTCACATGGCACCTCATGGTTGTTTCACGGTGATAGCCCTACCTAATTAAATGGCTGTAAATATCTGTTTGATATCAACTAAACTGTTCCTACTTTCTTGTTGTGGGATAAGTCAAAAGCTTTGCTATTCTTTAAATAGGTGATTCATTAAGTACTGCCAGAGTGTGCAAAATTGTTCTTGTAAATCGTAGTTGGGTGTGTTAATAGCATAGCAGAATCATATATACAGGGACTATGATCCAAGTTTTATTTCTCCTCCATTTTACTTCTAATCCTGGCTTAACAAGTGTTGATTGGTAGCAATGAAAAGAGGGTTTTGAGTCGTATTATGATGTCATATAGGGTGAAATCTTTACTGAAATATAAAACCATGCTTGACTTAGGTACTGTTTAGAATCAGAAGAGAGACATATTTGTCAGCATTTCCCCACCTAACCAAGTTAAGGTAGGGTGATGTATAGGTTCACTGTGCTTCAACCAAAAAGATGTTGCATATTAGGTTTATGCCTCATAAAAATATCATATTGGAAATAAAAACATATCATAGATGTCATCAAGTCCCTAATGAATCTATTCATAATTTTATGGAGGCCTTGACAATAGTAGCTTCTATTTGTGAGAACAAGGATTTTGAAGAGGAGATGATTAGATACCAGTTAGTTGAGCACACTAATAACAACAAAATCTACGAAACGTTGTGATCCACATCCAATTTAACTCAGCAGTTGAAGTAGCTGCTATTATTGAGTGTATAGCCACATACACAGCTGAAATATCTATATCCCAACAGGAATCATCCTGTAATGTTATGTCAAGTATTAAGGACATGCATAAAAAAAATGAATCTGTCAGTTTCAACATGTTGAAAACTCTTTTGTATTATTGGTGTGGCAGTAACATTCTTTTGAGGGATTCCTTGTCCTGCCCTGCCATAGACAAAGTATGCATAAAATGTAAAAAGAAAGATAATTTTGCCAAAGTATGTAATTCTGGTAACAAACAACAGTTCAAAGTGGCTAGTGTTGTTAACGAATGTGATGAAAGTTTTGAGAATTTAGATTCTAGTGATGAGACTATTGTGTTCTGCATTAATGCTTTGCACAGCTTTATTCTAACTTGAATTTATATTGAATATGGGTGGTACTCCATTTAAGAGGCCATATTGTCCAGAGGGCATTGGTGCATCTTTACCTTAACTGGAACTAGTGACAAGGTATTAAACTTAAAAGTTTAGAAGTCAGACCAGTGGCATAAGGGACATATGGGGGAAAGCCAATAGAAGTGTTGCGAGGATTCTACATTGTAGTGTCTTGTAAGGGTAAATGTATGCAAACTATGGTTTATGTGGCAGAATTTGTTTGATCTCTGCTAGGATAGTTTGAACAACAATATTTGGGAATAATTTTAGGTCATAGTGATCTAGAACAAGTGCTCCTCAAGCTAGAATGTTTAAGTGTAGGATTTGACATTTACAAAAGTGTTAACAGAGGAAATTGGTAAATTGAAAGGTATTAGGGATAGAATATAACCTACATCTTGTTTAGAGACTGTGGGGCATAAACTCAGAAAGGTTCCTATAACTGTTAGATTTGAATTACAGTAGGAGGTAGACAAAATGTGGTCTCACAATATCATTAAGCCTTTTGAGAGTTATGAATTGTTGTCTCAAGTTTTACTGGTATGCTGATCCAATGGAAATTTAGGAATGTTTCCGGATCTGAGAGATCTCAATTCTAGGATTTGGGTGGATAGACATCCTTTACCAAATATTACAGAAATGTGGACAGTGGTAAAAGGAGTAAGGATTTCTCCGCTCTAGATTGGCATCGACATTTCATCAAATTGTTTTAGCTGAAGATTCCCATCATTTGACATTGTTTGTGAAACCAGAGGGAGCATTTTGTTGCAAAAGAATGCCAATTAATCTTGCCTCTGCTTCTGCTGTATTCTACCACTTTATAGACATGCTCTTCCAGGATTTTCAGGGATTTACCTTTGTTGGAAATGGCCCTTTCGGCAGCGTCACCCCCAAACTTGCTGCCTTCCCCCTTCTCTTTTTCTGACCCTGTTTTTGTTGGTTTCAGGACTCTGGACACTTTACCATTGCTAAATAGTGCTAATGTGCACATGCTCTCTTCTCGAAACCTGGTATATTTGGGTTACACCTATTTGGCATATTTAATTTACATGTAAGTCCCTAGTAAAGTACACACTATGGTGGTCATTCCAACCTCTGCGGTAAAAGGCGCTTACCGCCGTTCAGAAGACTGCCATAACACCGCCGAGGCCGCGGTAAACCGCCACGGTCATTCTGACCCACAACAGGTAAACCGCCAAAATACAGACATCCACAAAAGTCCGCCACACCAAAGGGCAGCGAGAAACTGGCGATGACCAAACCTCCACCGCCACGCCAACAGAAATACGCCCACACTATCAGGACACACAAATCCATGCGGCGGTCTTTCAACCGCGGTATTCCATTGGCGGTACACACTGCTGCGCTCAAAATACACACACTTGTACAAAACACTACCACATTGGACAATTCAAAATACACACACCTGATACACATACACACACCACTCCCACACACCCATTACAATATAAAACACACACCCACATCACCCACAAACCTCCACTCCTAGAGATTCGTGAACACGCACCGAGAAAAGACATCCGAGCACCCAGACGGCTAATTCACTGTCACCCAGCAATATTTGCAAGCACTTCACACAACACAACAATACACATCACCACACTTAGCACCACACAATCCACCCTACACATCACCCACACCACCCCATGGCACCGCAAAGACACCCCAGATTCTCTGATGATGAACTCAGGGTCATTGTGGAGGAAATTGTACGAGTAGAGCCACAGCTGTTCAGGGCACAGGTGCAGCACACCACCATTGCCAGGAAGATGGAGCTATGGAGCAGAATAGTGGACAGGGTCAACGCTGTGGGACAGCATCCAAGAAATCGGGACGACATCAGGAAGAGGTGGAACGACCTACGGGGGAAGGTGCGTTCCATGGTATCCAGGCACAACATCGCAGTGCAGCAGACTGGCGGCGGACCCCCACCTCCTCCCCCAGAATTTACAACATGGGAGGAGCAGGTCTTGAACATCCTGCATCCTGACGGCCTCGCAGGAGTAGGCGGAGGAATGGACTCTGGTAAGTCTCATCTTCACTACTTCATCCCTCCCCACCCCACCTGCATACCGACCCATACCCCCACCCTCACCCCCATCCCATCACACCTACTCCTTGCAAATGTGTCACCATTACAACCCACCCATCCCAACACCTAGCCCTGCATGCGTCCACAAACCATGGACACCCATCACCAAAGCATGCCTACTGCACATACACATACAACCCCCCCCCCCAAACCACCATCACAACAGCCCCCACAAATGAATGCCAGCACTGGGGTACACGGGCACCCACCCATTGCACGCTATGGCACACACAGAAGCACTAACCATACTTTTATACCCCTGTAGGACCCGAACGCCAGGTCACCGCGCAGGAGGGTCCACAAATGTCCACTCCACCCCCAGAAGAGGCCCACAGTGAGGACAGCAGCTCTGTCTCCCTGGATCTAGATGACCAGCCCGGTCCATCGGGGACCTCTGGACAGTCGGTTCCCCTCACACAGCCACAGGCCACAGCAGACCTTCCCCCCTCTGGAACCACCAGCACAGCACCCACCCAGAGGGCCCATTCCTCTGTCCCCAGAACACGTCAATCAGCGGTGTGTCCACCACTACAGGGAACCCAGCCCAACCCAACACCCCAACAACAACAGGGACCTGGGGGCAGTGGAAGTGGGCACACGGTCCAGGGGACAGAGGCCCATGGAAACAGGGGAACTGGGAGGGCTGCTGTGCGACAGGGGGGGCGCAGGCCCAGGGAACCCACTCTCCACGAGGCCCTCTCCTCCATCATGGAGCATACCACCACTCCAAGGAGACGATGGCGACGGTCCTGGCCAGGTTTATGGGGTTCAGGGAGGAACTAAGAAACATCAGTTCCGCCATGGGTACCATCGTAGTGGCCCTGAATCAGGTAGTCACCACATTGCAGGACCCTGTGGCACGTCAAAGGGCCCCTGACACTAGCATGGACCAAGAACTGCCTACCACCTCCGCCTGCGCTAGTGGACAGGAGGACAGCAGCTCTGTCTCCCTGGATCTAGATGACCAGCCCGGTCCATCAGGGACCTCTGGACAGTCGGTTCCCCTCACACAGCCACAGGCCACAGCAGACCTTCCCCCCTCTGGAACCACCAGCACAGCACCCACCCAGAGGGCCCATTCCTCTGTCCCCAGAACACGTCAATCAGCGGTGTGTCCACCACTACAGGGAACCCAGGCCAACCCAACACCCCAACAACAACAGGGACCTGGGGGCAGTGGAAGTGGCCACACGGTCCAGGGGACAGAGGCCCATGGAAACAGGGGAACTGGTAGGGCTGCTGTGTGACAGGGGGGGCGCAGGACCAGGGAACCCACTCTCCACGAGGCCCTCTCCTCCATCATGGGAGCATACCACCACTCCAAGGAGACGATGGCGACGGTCCTGGCCAGGTTTATGGGGTTCAGGGAGGAACTAAGAAACATCAGTTCCGCCATGGGTACCATCGTAGTGGCCCTGAATCAGGTAGTCACCACATTGCCGGACACTGTGGCACCTCAAAGGGCCCCTGACACTAGCATGGACCAAGAACTGCCTACCACCTCCGCCTGCGCTAGTGGACAGGAGGCCCCGACACAAGACCAGGAGGCCACCAGAACCCCACCCCCTGCAGAAGGAGAGCCACCCTGCAAGCGGGCCCTGAGATCCAGGAAGAAGACAGAGTAAGATGTCAACACCCCCGCCAGCAAAGGATACCGCCCTGGTTGTCATCCCACTGTCCCACATTGTCACCCTGTCCAACCTTAAACTGCCCCTGCTCCACTTTCCACAGGCATTTGGACAATGCACCTGTGATACTGATAGTCTGGACTCTGCCATGGACAATCCTCCACCATCACCCATCACCGATTAGCAACCACCCATCCAATTTAGAGCACTTGAATAAACACACTTATTGCACAAAACAATCTGGAGTCTGGCTATGATTTTGTACAAATGTATTAGACATGACCGTGCCAAAAATTTCATTCACATTGTGATGCCAACAAACCGCTGTCACACAGCTGTAGTCCATGGGGAAACAAAGCAGATGTCACGCAGTGGGGCCCACATCTCTGAAAACGGAAGGGAAAGTCACAACACAGTTACCATACACTGGGGGAAAAAGTCAGACAGTAGAGAGGTAGGAGTCTTTAAGTAAATGTAATATGCCGGTGTGTACTCTTACATGTGTGTCATTGAAAATACTGCTGTATTACTGTGTTCCTGTTCTCTATGTCGTCCTCTTCGCCTTCCTCCTCTTCACTCCCCACAGGCTCCACAGCTGCTACAACACCACCATCTGGACCATCCTCCTGCAGAAAAGGCACCTGGAGTCGCAAAGCCAGGTTGTGAAGCATACAGATGATCTGGCACACCTTCTTTGGTGAGTACATTAGGGATCCACCAGTCATATGGAGGCACCTGAACCTGGCCTTCAGGAGGCCGAAGGTTCGCTCGATCGATCACCCTCCTAGTCCGCCCATGGGCCTCATTGTAGCGTTCCTCTGCCCTTGTCCTGGGATTCCTCACTGGGGTCAATAGCCATGACAGGTTGGGGTAACCAGAGTCCCCTAATAGCCACACCCGGTGCCTCTGGAGTTGACCCATCACATACGGGATGCTGCTATTCCGCATGATGTAGGCGTCATGCACTGACCCAGGGAACTTGGCATTAACATGGGAGATGTACTGGTCAGCCAAACACAACATCTGTCCATTCATGGAATGATAACTCTTCCGGTTCCTGTACACCTGTTCACTCCTGCTGGGGGGGACCAAAGCAATATGGGTCCCATCAATGGCACCAATGATGTTGGGAATATGTCCAAGGGCATAGAAGTCTCCTTTCACTGTAACCAAATCCCCCACCTCACGGAAAATGATGTAGCTCCTCATGTGTTTGAGCAGGGCAGACAACACTCTGGACAACACCTTGGAAAACATGGGCTGGGACATCCCTGATGATATGGCCACTGTTGTTTGAAAAGACCCACTTGCTAAGAAATGGAGCACTGACAGCACCTGCACTAGAGGGGGGATCCCTGTGGGTTGGCGGATGGGTGACATCAGGTCTGGCTCCAGCTGGGCACACAGTTCCTGTATAGTGGCTCGGTCAAGCCTGTATGTCAGTATGACATGTCGTTCCTCCATTGTCGACAGGTCCACCAGCGGTCTGTACACGGGAAGATTCCTCCATCTCCTTGCATGTCCCAGCGGACGGTGCCTATGAAGGACAACAGCGAGCACAGAGTCAATCAACCCACAGGTACGTAACCACAGCTTGCACATAACATGATTCCCAATGCACTGAATGGCTTGTATGAGTGTTCATGCAAGGCCTAGGTATGTGTGACGCAGTAGAAATTAAGCCATGTGGGATGTGAGGTCAATGCACTGGCGTGGCCGCCATTTTCTATCTGCTTAATCACTCGATACCTGATCTTCCACAGGAGAGGACCTACACTGCAAGTGCTGCTGTGACCTCGGTCTGGAAGAGACAATGGCTCATGCGACTGGGGAAAGGGCCCCTGCCTTCACTGCAGAGGAGTTGGAGAAACTTGTGGATGGGGTCCTCCCCCAGTATGCGCTAATCTACGGTCCTCCAGACCAACAGGTAAGTACACAGGGACCATGCTTAGTGGGCAATGCCTGGGTTGAGTCGGGTGGATGAAAGATGGTGGGGAGGGGAGCGATTGAGGCATGCATCAAACGACAGAAGAGAGCATGTGCCACATGGCAAGGGTGGGGATGGGGGTCCACTCACATCGAGCATGCAGAAGGTGATGACAATTTTTCTCTCCCTGTACATGTCACATAGGTCAGCGCACACCAGAAAATCGACATTTGGCGTGCCATCGCCAAGGACGTCCGGCCCCTGGGGGTCAACAACAGACGGGGCACCCACTGCCGGAAGAGGTGGGAGGACATCCGACGCTGCAGCAGGAAGACGGCGGAGGCTCAGCTGGGGATGGCCTCCCAACGTAGGAGGGGTGCCAGTCGTAGTTTGACCCCCCTGATGTCCCGGATCCTGGCGGTGGCCTACCCCGATTTGGATGGGCGCGTGAGGACATCACACAGACACAAGGGGGTGAGTACAAATACATTCTGCTGACTTTGCGCGCAGTGGAGGTGTCTGGGTGGGGGAGGAGGGCTGTGGGTATCCCTAGGCCAGGGCGATTTCTGAAGGCTAGGCCCCTCCATAAGGCATGGCCCTGTGCCCCCGCCCCCCACCTCTGTAGGGTGCCAAGTACAGGTATCCATGGCCCTGTGTCATCTATGTGTGCAATTGTCGTCCATAAGCTTGTAGGCCTTGTCCCACGGATTGCGTAGTGGACCCCAAGTGCGCGGCGTAGTGCAGGGGGCTTCTGTGTCTGTCCTCTCCGCCAACGGTGTCGCCAATGCATGCACTCAACATGTCTTTATTTCTCCACCCCACCTTTTTTGTGGTCTTCCTGTTCATGTGTGCATTAGCATCATCAGGCGGAGGAGAAGTGGCATCGGAGCACGAGGGAGCTGCATCCCACATGGCCCTGGAGGGCCATGCAACGGAGTCCGAATACACCAGTGGGACGGAGGGCGAGGGGAGCTCCACAGCGGGGACTCGTGCTGATGTCAGTGACAGCGACTCGTCCTCTGAAGGGAGCTCCCTTGTGGTGGCGGCAACATCCGTGCCCCCCGCAACAACAGGTACAGCCGCCACCCAGCGCACCAGCACCGCCCTCCCACCAGCCCCTCAGCGTTTGCCCCGTGCCCGCTCACCAAGGAAGGTGGGCATCTCCTTCGCCCCAGGCACCTCAGGCCCTGCCCCTGTCCCCCCTGCTGCCCTCAGTGAGGAGGTCATTGACCTCCTGAGGACCATCATTGTTGGGCAGTCTACCCTTTTGAATGCCATCCAGGGTGTAAAAAGGGAGGTGCACCAGAGTAATGCATACCTGGAGGGCATTCATTCTGGTCAGGCTGCCCATCAGCGATCGTTCAACGCTCTGGCCTCAGCACTGTAGGCAGCCATTGTCCCTGTATCTAGCCTCCCCCCTCCAACTTCCTCCACCCAGACCCAATCCCCTGTACCTCTGCCTATCCCAGACACACCATCAGACCAGCCTGCACACACCTCAACACCCAAGGGAAGCTCATCCAGACATAAGCACCACACATCACACAAGCAACATCCACATGCAGACATACCAACACCCACTACCTCCACTGTGTCCCCCTCCTCCTTGTCTCCCTCCTCCCTCCCTGTGACGTCTCCACTCACACTTGCATGCACAACATCTTCAGCCACTACGTCCCTCACCAGCACACCCACCAGAATTGCAGTCACAACCCCCACTACCATTTACATGTCCCCTGTGTCCTCTCCCAGTGTGTCTGTCACCCCCTCTTCCAAACTACACAAACGCAGGCAGCCACCCACCCAACAGCCATCCACCTCACGACAGCCTCCAGCCCAAGCACCTGCACCCAAAGACACCAGACTTCACACTCCTACAACCAAATCCTCTTCCTCCACTCCCATACCCACTACACCTACCCGTCCCTCTCTTGCCAAATTGCTTTTCTTTTCCAAACTTGACCTCTTTCCAACAACTCCCCCACCCCGTCCATCTCATAAGACTCCAATCAGCACCTCAGCCACCACAAAACCGGGACCTGTAAAGACTGTTTGCCTTGGACTGTGGAGTCCCCCACCCTCAACGGCATCCAGTTCAGCTAGGAGCCAAGGCACGGCCAGCCCACCCCCGGAAAAGCATCCGAAGATTGTCAATGCCCGGCGCGAAAGACCAAAGACACCAGGGACAAAAATCCCTACATTGGCTCCGGCAGGAAGTCGGGTGCCACCTGGCACACCGCCAAAGGTGGGAAAGGGCCACAGGCGAACAGGGAAGGGTGGGAAGGGCAGCACGCCCGACAAGTCCGGCAGCAGGCCAGCTGGCCAGGAGGGCCCCACCAGCCCCATCCCAGGTGTGCAGGAGGACACCCACAGGCCCGGTACTGCAGCCCAGGAGGGCCCCGCAAGCCACGTCCCAGGTGTGCAGGAGGACACCCACAGGCCCGGTACTGCAGCCCAGGAGGGCCCCGCAAGCCACGTCCCAGGTGTGCAGGAGGACGCCCACAGGCCCGGTACTGCAGCCCAGGAGGGCCCCGCAAACAACCAGACAGATGGGCAGGAAGGCCCCGCCAGCCACATGTCAGGTGGCGAGTGACATCCATGCCATGGCCGGATCCGCTGGCCGGGACACTCTTCTCAAGCACCGCTGAACTGGGCCTTTCATCTCAAGCACCGCTGAACAGGGCCCTTCTTCTCAAGCACCGCTCCGCTGGGCCCTTCATCTCAAGAACCGCTGAACTGGGCCCTTCATCTCAAGCACCGCTGAACTGGGCCCTTCATCTCAAGAACCGCTGAACTGGGCCCTTCATCTCAAGCACCGCTCCGCTGGGCACCGCCGTCTCAAGAACCGCTGACCTGGGCCCTTCATCTCAAGCACCGCTCCGCTGGGCCCTTCATCTCAAGAACCGCTGAACTGGGCCCTTCATCTCAAGCACCGCTCCGCTGGGCACCGCCGTCTCAAGAACCGCTGACCTGGGCCCTTCATCTCAAGCACCGCTCCGCTGGGCCCTTCATCTCAAGAACCGCTGAACTGGGCCCTTCATCTCAAGCACCGCTCCACTGGGCACCGCCGTCTCAAGAACCGCTGAACTGGGCCCTTCATCTCAAGCACCGCTGAACTGGGCCCTTCATCTCAAGAACCGCTGAACTGGGCCCTTCATCTCAAGCACCGCTGGCCCATTGGTGGAAGGGGCGGGCCCGCATCTGTGTCGGGCAGGGCTGCACGAAGCACTCTGGGCACTAGTCCCCCTCCAGTACCAGTGGAGACTGTCATCCACTTGTGAGACTGTGACTTTGCACTCCCCAGGATGGCACAGTGGGCAAGCCACCCACTGTAGAGACTTGAGAGACTGTGGCTTTGCACTCCCCAGGATGGCACAGTGGCCATGGAGGCCCCTCGTGGATCTGGCGTCGTGGACTCATCTGGCTGAGGTGCCCCCCCTTCCCTTCCCCCTGAGGTGCCTGTAGTTTTCCTATCTGATGCCCCTGCAGTGTTCTCTCCGTTGGAGGCAGGTATCCTGTGTGGGCTTTGCCCATGTGTTTTGGCCCAGTGGCCCACGAACAATGGCTGATACACATATCGGACTGGACAATTTATGTGTATAAAGTTATAGATGTGTGATATATTTTATACTCAGTCTTACAATATAATTCTAATTTTATATTAATTTCCTTTTGTCTTTGCATTCTTCTGGGGGGTTTGGGGGGGTAACTGTGATGTGTTGCTATGCATTGATGTGTGTGTTGTAGTGGGTGAAGGTGAGGGTGGGTGTGTCGCAGATGTGTGTCCCCGTAATTTTTTGCCTCCCCTGTGTCGTAGGTGCAGTACTCACCGTTGTCTTCTGCGCCGGCGTTCGTGCTCCTGGTAGAGGAGCAGGAAGACAATGGCTGGGAGGATGTGGAGTTCGGGTTCCATGCTGTCCAGATTCCTCGTGGGGTGTATGGAGGTGAGCGTTTTCCGTTTGAAATGGCTTTTTCCGCCGTGTTTTTATCAGCGGGGCTACCGCCCCGGAAAAGGTGGCGGATTGGTGGGTTGTGATGGGGTGGGCGGGACATTGTCTCACGCCTGTCTGTTGGCGGTGACCGCTGCACTGTTTGTTTGTCCCGCCATGGCGGTCGGTGTGTTAAAGTGGCGGTCTCTGTTGGCGGTTTCCGCCAGGGTCGGAATTGCATTTTTTTTAACGCCAGCCTGTTGGCGGTTTTGCCGCCGCTTTAACACAGACCGCCAGGGTTGGAATGACCCCCTATGTGCCCATGGCCTGTAAATCAAATGCTACTAGTGGGCCTGCAGTACAGTCTGTGCCACCAAATACAGTACCCTTTCAAACATGTTGCATGCTTGCCAGTGTAGAACCTGTGTGTGCAGGTATAAACTGCTATTTTGACCAGGCAAGTGTACCCACTTGTCAGGCCCAAACCTTCCTTTTTATTACATGGACATCACCCTTAAGGTGGTCCCTAGTTAGCCCTAATGGTAGGGTGCAGTGTATTTAAAAAGTTGCACTTTTAAGTTTAACATGTCCAGATAGTTAAAAACTCTTACATTCATTTTCCACTATTGCAAGGCCTATCACTCCCATAGGATAGCATTGGGATTAACTTAAACATCTTTTAAGTGGAAGTTCCCAGTGGTGGAAAAAAGAAATATGGTGTCTGGTGTCCTTGGACTCACAACTTAAGGTAAAGTCAGATTTTAAATTGTGAGTCTGAAAATGCCACTTTTAGAATGTTTGCCTTTACTTACTTTAACCATTCTATGCCTCTGCCTGTCTCTGAATACATATCTGGGGTTGTTGACAGCTGTGCTTTGTGCATCCCTTCTAGAGAGTCAGGCACAAAACTATGGAGCTTGGGCGTGACATTTGCATACTGATGGCCCATCACCAGGCTGATGGTTCTTCCTGGGCTAGATGGGTGGGAGGAGCTGACACTTTCTCTTGATAAGACTGTGCCTCTCCTCAAAGAAAAGGCTGCATAACTCCCTGTAGAGTGTCTGGAGCCAGAGAGGGAAGGACAGGGACCTTAAGGACTTCAAAGGAAGGCCTGAAAGTTTCCATAAGTGCCAAAGTACACAAAATCCGACCCCAAGCCCCACCAAATCAGACCTCTACTGCAACCAAGGACACTCTGTCAGGAAGAAGTACTGTTGTGCTGCCAGGAGGGACTGCCACTCTACAACCGCATTGCTGTGTTAGCCTACTGCTACTGGGTGCTGTATTGTAGGAGGGGCTGCTGCTTTGCTGTTTGTTCTGCTGTGTTGGCTTGCTGCCAGCTGCTTCTGTCCTGCAGCGAGAATGACTGGACTTGTTCTCTACATCCTTAAACCCAAGAGTCTCCAAGGGCTTTTTGGCTTGCTCCCTGTTCTTCTGCAGTCTCATGGTGCTGCTGGACTCTACCATAAGCGTTGCATCGCTTGAGTGCGGCAGACAAAATTGACGCATCACATCTCTGACGGCGACAATTCACTTCATTTTGCATACTATGTGGCCCAATAACAATGCTCTGTGCGGCCTCCCGGAGACGCACCGCATCCATTTGTACAGAGTCGGACAGTGACACATCGTCCAGAGTGTTGCACAAATATTAACACATTGGTGGTCATTCCGACCTAGGCGGGCGGCGGTTGCCGCCCGCCCGTCGGAAGCCGCCTGAATACCGCCCCGCGGTCAATAGACCGCGAGGGGTATTCTGACTTTCCCGCTGGGCCGGCGGGCGATCTGATTCAGATCGCCCGCCGGCCCAGCGGGAAAGCGCCTTCCACAAGGAAGCCGGCTCGGAATCGAGCCGGCGGAGTGGAAGGCGTGCGACGGGTGCAGCAGCACCCGTCGCGCTTTTCAGTGTCTGCATCGCAGACACTGAAAAGCCTAGTTGGGCCCTGTTAGGGGGCCCCTGCAGTGCCCATGCCATGGGCATGGGCACTGCAGGGGCCCCCAGGGGCCCCAAGACGCCCGTTCCCGCCGGCCAGGTTCTGGCGGTAAGAACCGCCAGAGCCAGGCCGGCGGGAAGGGGGTCGGAATCCCCATGGCGGCGCAGCATGCTGCGCCGCCATGGAGGATTTCCCAGGGCAGCGGGAAACTGGCGGGAGACCGCCAGTTTTCCCTGTCTGACCGCGGCGTTAGCGCCGCGGTCAGAATGCCCTTAGGGGCACCGCCGGCCTGTCGGCGGTGCTCCCGCGCCCGTTGGCCCTGGCGGATTGTATCCGCCAGGGTCAGAATGAGGGCCATTGTGTCTTCACCGTTGATGCATTGCTCCACAAAGGTACTGTTTAGTGGACGCTGTTTGGGTTCCATAGCCGGCCTGCCCTCCATCGCAGTTGCCCTGGATTTTGGATTTACATTTGTCCCTCGTGACCTCAACTAACCCTTTTACCACTATAGACTTCTAAGCAGTGTTTTCACATTTATTCTTTAAAAATTCACATATCGACTTTCACTTATTGTATTTTTGTTGTTTTGGTCTTGTTTTATTCAGATCCATCTTTATTTTTCTAATCCGGCGTGGAGACTTTTTGTGGTGTTTTTATTGAGTTACTGTATCTTCTGTGTGCTGTGTAAATACTTTAAACATTGCCTCTTAAGTTAGGCCAGACTGCTCTGTGCTAAGCTACCATGGGGTGAGCACGAGTTAATTTAAGGAGTGTAACTGAGTTACACTGACTAGGATTGTGGTCCCTACCTGGACAGGGTACAAACCTCTGCAAACTAGTGACCAATTTTCTAACAACTTGTTTCTAAGATGACTTATTGATATATGCTGGAAAAAAATCTATTAATGATAAAAGATTAGCATATGTGTTGTCTGTGCTAGTGACAAAAAGGTGTTACGTTTGGATCAGAGAAATGTAAATTTGGGTTACCTTGTGTTGAATATTTGAGGCATACGTTTTTTGGGAGTTTTCCGGGCATTGTGCCCTGCCTGTTGAAGGCAATTGACCAAGCATCTATTTCTGAAAACAAGGATCAGTTGCATTCATTTATGGGCCTTAAGAATTTTTATTCTAGGTTTATACTTATGTGTGCAAATCAGACACATGTGTTGCATGGTCTACTGAAAATAGGAGTGACGTATGAGTAAAGTAAAGATTGCAGGCACAAACAGAATCTAACTTAATCTAATTAAACAATGTATTGCACAAGACGTTACTCTTAAACCATTTGATACAGGTGATCCCAGTGTAGTTTTAACAGATGCCAGTGAGCATGGACTGGGGTGGTGTTATTACAGAGGAGAGATGTTAGAGAGGAGGTCGCAGGTTTAGCTCGCTATAGTCAAAGATGAGCTGAGCCCTCATAATCTGTACTGGCATGTGAAGCCTTAGAATGTTAGTGCGGTGTCAAATATTTCTCCCAGTATTTATAGGAATCAGAAGGTGAGGTTTGTGAGGATTTTAAACCCTTTGTTTATTAATTTCTTATTAAAGGGTGCTAGATCTATGCTTAAAATTGCTACATGGAAATTTAGATAACAAGAAGTTTTCTGTTTTATTGAGTACAGGCCAGGAGTTAAGAATGTTATGGTGGATTGTCTCTAATCCTTTGGAAGTTTATGTGGATAAAAAGATAATGGTAGATGAAGTTGTAGATGAAGTTGTAGCTAGTGATTTGTCTGTAGTGACTGAAGGTGCTGTTTCAGAACTGGAATGGACTTAAGCCAAGGAACAGGACAAAGCTGAGCAGGTGCTCATTGATTAAGCAAAGCAAATTCTAAGAGTTTGAATGTTAATTGTGAGAAATTATGCTTTTGGTTGAATGGGGGGGTGACCCCTCTTCAAGCAACAGTCAAGAGTCCTGTCAGGATGAACCACAAAGTCACTAAATTAATCTATGCGTAACCTGCTGATAGCTTGGCACAAAAGCAGTCAGGCTTAACTTAAAGGCAATGTGTACGGTATTTATGCAGCACACAAACAGTAATAAAGTAAAAACATAACACATGAAAAATCTCAAGCAACTTTAGAAAAATAGAGTAAAATATAATAAGTTATTTGACAACATAACAGCAAAAATCCAATCAGTGGAACCGTACTTAGGAACTTTTAAAGTTTTTTGCTAGTGCCTAAATGATCAAAGTGCCAACTGAGGACATCTAGTTATTTGAGACATGGTCAAAGTAAAAAAATATGGCTGACCACGATAGAGCACTTGTTGAATACAAGAACTACTTTGGACCTGATCAGTACTTACCATCGGACTTAAATGAAATTTTTAAGAAAATGTGTTTAGAAGCTGCAGGATGTGCCTGTGGAAGGAGCATCATTGCCAGGGAGCCTCCAGACGAAGTCACAGTGAAGATTTCAATTTTCATACTTAGGGCCTGATTTAGACATTGGAGGACACGTTACTCTGTCGCAACCATGATGGATATACTGTCCGCCAACATCTAAACACAACTCCTACGCAAAGACCGCCTCAAAAGGCCAGGTGGTGGCATCGCAACCCTACACAGGGACACCATCAAAGTCACCACCAGCTCCCAAGACACTATCGACAACACAGAACACATGCACTTCCTAATCCACATTAACAACAACTCCACCCTCAGAGGTACACTAATCTACAGACCACCAGGACCACGCCCCGCCTTCTGCGACACCATCGCCGACACCATCAGATCGCACGCCCTCACCTCAACAGACTACATCCTCCTCGGTGATTTCAACTTTCACTTCGAGAACCTTCAAGACCACAACTCAACCTCCCTCATAGACAACCTCACCAACCTCGGACTCAAACAACTGGTCACCGCACCCACCCACTCAGCAGGACACACGCTCAATGCAATTTTCACCTCAAGCCAACACATAGCCTACTCCCACACCACCAAACTCCACTGGACTGTCCACCACTGTGTCCACTTCTCCCTCACCAAACCCCCCACACACCACCATCAACACACCACACCCTACTGCATGTGGGACAAGATCCCCACAGAACGCCTGAACTCCCAACTGGCTTACAACCTCTCCCCCACACCAACAACCCCAAAGCAGGAGCACACAACCTCTCTAAATGGATCACTACCTGGGTAGACACACTAGTCCCCCTCAGAAAACACATCGCCACCCACAACATCAAGAACGCCCCATGTTTCACCCCCGAACTCCAAGACTCCAAGCGCAAATGCTGCCAAGCGGAGAAAATGTGGCGACAAGAACCCTCTACAACTAACTTCTCCACCCTCAAAACTACCATTCGCACCCATCACCAACTCATACGCACCACCAAAAGAGATCACTACAAGACGCGCCTTGACAACAACTCCCAAAACTGCAAAGAACTCTTCACCATCATTAAAGAGCTAGCCAAACCCAAAGCCAGCAACATAGATGCCCCACACACACAGCCCCTATGTGACGCCCTCTCCAACCACCTCCACCACAAAATCCTGGACATCCACAACAGTTTAATACCACACACACCCACCACACACCCCACACTCACCCAACTCAACCCCCACTCATGACCCCCCCACCACACTCACCACCTGGGCCCCCACCACACACGAAGAAACCAAAAAAAACATGAACTCCATCCACTCCGGATCCCCCTCCGACCCCTGTCCTCATCGCTTCTACAACAAAGCCAGCCCAACCATCGCCTCCATACTCTGCGACATAATCAACTCCTCTTTCAACTCCGCCACCTACCCAGACCCCTGGACGCACGCAGAAATCACCACTCTCCTAACAAAAACCAAAGCCGACCCGGAGGCCCTCTCCAACTATCGCCCCATCTCCCTCCTCCCTTTCCCCACCAAGGTTGCCGAGAAACTAGTCAACGCCCGCCTATCCCACTTTCTCGAAGAAAACAACACTCTTGACCTCTCATAATCCGGGTTCCGCAAGAACCACAGCACGGAAACCGCCCTCATCGCATGCACTGACGACATCAGGACCAAAGGCGACAAAGGCGACACCGTCGCCCTCATCCTCCTAGACCTCTCCGCAGCCTTTGACACTGTCTGCCACCACACACTCCACACATGCATCCACAACACAGGAATTTGCCACAAAGCCTTAGACTGGCTCACCTCCTTCCTCACCGACCGGACCCAAAGAGTCTGCCTTCCACCTTTCCACTCCACCGCTACCAAGATCATCTGCGGAGTCCCCCAAGGGTCTTCCCTCAGCCCCACACTCTTCAACATTTACATGATCCCCCTAGCCAACATTCTCAGACCACACGGAATCACTATCCTCTCCTACGCAGAAGACACCCAACTCATCCTCTCCCTTACCCGCAACCCCACCACCGCCAAAACAAACCTACACACTGCTCTCCTCGACACTGCCAACTGGATGACAACTAACCACCTCAAGCTTAACTCCAACAAAACCGAGATCATCATCTTCGGCCCCAACAAAACCATATGGGACGACTCCTGGTGGCCCACTGACCTAGGCCCCGCACCCACCCCCGCAAACCATGCACGCAACCTCGGCATCATACTGGACCCCTCCCTCTCCATTACACAGCAAATCAATGCACTAACATCCTCCTGCTTCCACACACTCCGCACTCTAAAAAAATCTTTCAAATGGATTCCCCCAGAGACCAGGAAGACAGTCACCCATGCACTCATCAGCAGCAGACTAGACTACAGTAACACCCTCTATGCTGGCACCACACTCAAACTCAAATGCAAACTCCAGAGAATCCAGAACACAGCCGCACGCCTCGGCCTCCCCCGCCACGAACGAATCTCACCACACCTCAAATCCCTTCACTGGCTCCCCATAGACAAGAGAATCACTTTCAAGATCCTCATCCACGCACACAAATCCCTCCACAACACCGGCCCGACCTACCTCAATGAAAGAGTGAACTTCCACACTCCCACCCGCAACCTCCGATCAGCCGACCTCGCACTAGCTACAGTCCCCTGCATCCAACGTACCACCACAGGAGGCAGGGCCTTCTCTTACCTCGCCCCCACAACCTGGAACTCCCTCCCCACCAACCTCCGCAAAACCAAAGAACTCCTACTCTTCAGAAAAAACCTCAAGACATGGTTGTTCGAACAGTAACCCCTCACTCACCCCCCCCCCACAAGCGACTTGAGACCCTCACGGGTGAGTAGCGCGCTCTATAAATGTTTTTGATTGATTGATCGAAACACCATTATTTCCTATAGGATTTAGATTTCGGCAGACGGGATATCTGTCATCGTTGTGACGGAGTAACCCATCCTTCAACATCTAAATCAGACCCTTAGACTCTTTTTGGAAGTCAAAAACCTTCAATGTGATGAGGCATGAGGCTGTAGCGGATGAGAGTTCTAGTAGGCCTTATACCCTTTTGGCAAAGGACCGCTGAACAGGATCTGCTGATGAGGAGAAGAACGTTGCAGGAAGTACCAGCAAGTCAAGCTGATGGGTGATACACCTTGGGCAGATAGATCAGCAGGCTCATCTTCCCTCAGTTCTCAGAGCAGTGTTTAGCCAAGTTTTGTATTTTGACTATCTGGGCACCTTTCGCACGACAAGCAGGGGTGCAGGACTGGAGGCTCACCACTTGGATATTCAGGCTGGGTTCAGGTGCAGATTCAAGATGGTGAGAGCCTTTATGTCCCTGAGGCTCTTATCAGGAGGCCAGCAAACTAGCCTGTTGAGTCACTCCGGTAGCCCGGGTTCAAGTGATTAAGAAGGGCTTAAACAGCATGGCAGGCCTCTGATGGTTAAACGGAGGCTCCAGGCAGGCTCTAGGCAGTAAAGCCACCTTCCCAGGTGCAACAAAGCAGAAATCTTGTGGAGTGCACAGCAGGCCACAGCAGCAGGCTGTCTGCTGAAAGTCTTTCCACAGGTCCAGAAACTGAACTGAAGAATGAGTCTGGGGTCCTATTTTTATATGTAGTTCCTTTTTTGAAGTAGGAGAAGTTGCTAGACATTTCTCTTTGAGGTGCTTGGAACTTGCTGACTCCCCCGCCAGGGCGCGAAGCTGGCTGTAGGGACATGCAGTGCTGAGAAGCCCTTTGTGTGAAGGTAGAGCACAGTTAATTCAGTTGAAAGTAAGGCTGTGCCCAAATCCACCCCCAACCTGCCGTCAAATGGTCCATTCATACACACCTAATCCCTTTATGGTGTGACTGTCTGGAGGAATTCACAAAGTCTAACTGCCAACGACACCCAGTCATGTGACCTAGGACAGGCTTAAGGCACCAAATAGCAAAGGGAAACTTTCAAAATGTTAATTTAAAATCTGATGTTGCAGTTAAAGAGATTTTCAATTACAATTTCATAGATAACAAACACAAAATGAGTACCTGGTCCCAATCAAAAGTTAGCAATTAATAAATGTTATCCAGTGGGACAGGTAGGCCTCTCAGTAGTGACAAATAAATTAAGACCTTTTTCACTACCAGGACATGTAAAACTGAAAAGCAGATGTCCAACCTTTTATGTACTCCCTAGGGACTACCTAGGGTCTACCTGAGGAGTGACTTATATACAAGAAATTAGGAATCTAAAGTTTATGAGGGGATTATATTGGCATGTCGAATTGGCAGTTGAAAGTGGTGGAGGTGGCACATGAGGGGAATTTTGCATTTGTGTAATGAAAAGTAGAGTGAGGAAGCAGGGAGGTGGAACAATTTTGAGGCAATTTTGGTTCTCTGTAGCCAGTGACAAAGCTCAGGTTACTTTTGCTAATCCTGTGAATTTGATTCCTGTACTAGAGACTGGTCAAAACTAGCTCGTGACATACTTGGTCATTTGAATGTGATAAAATCAAGTCAAATACAGGATTGTTGTGATAGATTGTTACTCTAGATGTCCTGAAGAGACTTTTGTGAACAATACTACCAAGTCAAAGAAGTATTTCAGGGTCTATTTTTCCATGAAGGAATACTGGATAAAATTATCTCTGACGATGGAGCACAGTTTGTTTCTAATCATTTTGAGATTTTTATCAAGGAATTAGAGTTTAAACATGTGTTTAGTTTGTTGTATCATCTTAGAAGCAATGATCTTCTGGAAAAGTGCTTGTAGCGGGGACTTCGAGGTGGGAACTTAATATAGTAGCAGGCGTACACAAAGTCTGTGTTTTTTGCGCCTTTTTACATATTCTGCTTTTCAATACAGAAACATATATATAAATGTATATATATACATACATATATATACATATATATGTATATATATAAATACAGATATATATATATATATATATATATATATATATATATATATATATCAGAAAATAACTCAGGTAACAAACAGCACTCCAAACAGCTTCCACGTTGATGTTTACTTAAGGCCTAAACAATTTCTTAAGAAGTAACAAAATATCAGAGTGCAAGCTGTTTGGAGTGCCGTTTGTTAACTGAGTTATTTTCTGATTTATTATGGGTCCTGCGCCCGTAGCTGTGCACCGACTTCGTCAGGCACAACCAGAAAGAACAGCAGGAACTGTTCATTTGATTAAGGAGTCCCTGGTTTGAGCCACTCGTAGCCTCACTGGAACGCGACGTTAATTGCCGCATGTTTAGTGCTGTTCACGAGCAGGAGTTCCGTCCCGGACCTAAGCGGACGGCAAGCCCCTTCAGGCTTTTAAGAGGAGCTGTGGTTTAAATGGGAACCCGAATGTAGCGGCTCACGAACGCAAGTATTATATTTGAGGAGGTCGCGATAAAGAAAATTTAAATGTTATTTACTTGACAGTATAAGAACATTTACATACGGACGCCGGGTTTGCATTCCCGGCTGGTGGACAGTGTGACCTCTGGAAACACGCTATCATTAACGGTGATTCCTAACGCCCTAGTAATTCGTGGACAGAAATACAGGGTATGTATTCTGATCTGATGAGTACGATATATTATGAGCGCTGAGGGAATGGCATTTAGAGGTAAACGCTGCTGAGAATAAGTATAATCTGCGCCCATCTAGATTTACGTGGCTGTTGAAAAGCTGCTGACTTGTTTTCATGATGACAATGTAGTTAATTTGGAATATTCTGCCAAGAGTATCGCAGCATTTGTTGAGCGGCAGGACTTTTTTATGTAGTGGCTGTTTTTACAGTCTTCTGATGGGTGTGAAATAATCATAAAAAATAAAAAAAAACATTTGGATGATCTCGAACATTTAAATAACTAATAAGAACTTTCACCGTATATAGGTGGAATGGTAATACTCTGAGGATGCCTATTTTTGATGGTTTGACAGTGGAGCACCCATGTAACTAGACAAACATTGGACTCGGCGTCAATTGCTTTTGTAACGGCATTTTACAAATGTATTCATGATGAATAAAGCAATTCGCTCCAGAATGGAGGTAGCACGAGATCTTTTTGATGAAAGTATTACAAGCCTAACAAATGTCACCAATGTCACAGGAGAGAGGATGTGCAGGGTGTGGTGTCCCTAAAACAATAATTATGGCAGTTGAAGAAATTGTGTAAAAAATAAATTAATAGAAGTTGGGAGGTAATCTCCTTAAATAATTATATCGAGGTTGACAGAGTACCACGTGGCCTCAGAATAATAATAACCCCTACATATGCAAATCTGCCCCCAAAACTGTTGGAGGAATGGTCGATATCAATGGCAGCTACATGTAAGAGTATGTTGGAGCTCCTCTCGAAACATGCTGCAATGGAATTGACTCAGATCAGTGAGGAGATTGGGAATCTCAAGGCGGCTTTAGAAAATAGTCCGGCACAAGATGAAATAAGGAACTTTTATAAGGAGATGGAGGGGCGACTTATCAAGTATGAAGAAGAAATTAAACTAAAAAAGAGAAGAAAATTCTTAAGAGATAAAACAGACTATGCTACTGGACGCATCCTCACATTCGGTAGGAGGTTTGACCAGGCAAGAAAGTATTTTCGACAAAATGAGGCCTCAAGGCAACGGGAAATTACATCATCTGAATCGAGTATAGAGAAAGTCTCTCACATTGAGGAACAACCGGGCGCCAGTAGCTCCTCCGGGCAACCCTTCACAACCACGGAAGAGTACAGTTTTTTACAATTAAATCAACGACCGCAGAGAAAGCCTCCAAAAGGAAGGGGAGAAGGCTGAGATGCAAAACGATTAGGAGAGGTGGAATGGCAGCAAGAAACCGAGAAGCCAGTTGGGAGAAATACGCGACAGGGCAGGAGCAAGAGATGATGGATGAGAACAAACTCACTATAGTAAACATTTCATCGCATACTTTATCTCGTGATGAACTGACAGTTCCGGAATTGGGATTGTCCTTCTGCCCTGTAGCTAATTTTGATTACACCAAGACACAGATTGATATTTTTCAATTTGTTCGAAAACTGAAATTATTGAAAATCTTCACCCAACTGAAAGAGAAATGTATTCAGCAATGTCCAAAGATGGATTCAGATGTTATGGACAGCCCGGTGGAATTGACTGTAGGTGATATTGAAGGTTTAGCCACCCTCAGAGAACTGGAAGTAGGGGAAAGATTATGGGACACTGAAACAGATTTGTTGAAGGAATTGGGGTTGGAAACTGGGGATGTAAGTGCCAGTAAGTTTAAGCCAAAATCGAGATGCAACCCAATGACCCCACACGACAACATTGATGCTTTTCATGAAGCAGTGATATGTGATCTCATCAAATTATGTAGAAACAGCAAGGATATGTTTGCCTGTAATCTTACATTAGGACAACAAGCAGCATTAGTTTACTTAAACAAGGCAACCTCTTTCGTGATGAAGCCATCAGATAAAGGTGGGAATGTGGTTCTATGAGATTTGAAAAAAATATCAAAAAGAAGTGAGGAGACAGTTGTTGTTTTCAAATTGTTATGAGAGGTCGCCAGTGGTGGCATACCGAACGTCAATAATTATGTTTCATGATTTACTTTTTGAAAATCACAACTATGGTCTTCTCGCAGATGATGAATTAAAATTTTGGACACTTAAGAAACCGGTGGCACCTTGCTTTTATATGTTGCCAAAAATTCATAAGGACAGTGAGAACCCTCCAGGTAGACCAATTGTATCGGCAAAGGGTAGTCTATTGGAGAACACTTCGATATATTTGGATTATTACTTATGTCCATATGTATTTAGTCTGGTTTCTTACTGTGGAGATAGTATGGACTTTATTAGTAAGATACAAAATATCCCATGGAAATCCCATTATATCATGGTCACTATAGATGTAGTGTTCCCTATATACATGCATTCCACATAATTTAGGCATTCGGGCTTGTCAGCACTTTTTTAGAGACAAACCTATTAGGTTATACGAACATTCTGAAGTGATCTTAAGAATGCTGAGATTTGGGTTGGAGAATAACTTTTTCTTATTTGAAGATCAATGGTATAGACAAACCACAGAAACTGCGATGGGAAGTTGCTTTGCTCCGAGTTCTGCCTGTCTGTTTATGGGATGGTGGGAGACACAACATGTTATGACGGATGATAATGAGAAATGGTCTAAACATATAATTCTCTGAACAAGACATATTGATGATATTTTTGCAATTTGGGATGCTCCATAGAAAACATTGCCTGATTTTTTGGATCGGTTATCTGTTAATCATTTCAATCTTAGATTTACATAAAAAATACACAGACAGCTCATGGAATTCTTGGATGTGGAGGTCATAGTAGAAGGAGAGGCCCTTCAGACTAAACTTTTTAGGAAAGAAACAGTGGGAAACAGCATCTTACATGCTGATAGCCATCATTCGCCTAAATTAAAGTGGAGCATACCTTATGGGGAATTACTTAGAGCAAAAAGGAATTGCAGCACATCTCAGAGTTTTCAGAATGAACAGGTGAATATGATCAGGAGGTTTAAATCTAGAGGATATCCGATGAAAGTAATCAAGGATGCATGTGATAAGGTGGCAGAGGTCCAAAGAGACGCTCTGTTATTTCCAAAAAAGAAGAAAGGTAATGAGAATACTTTGAGATTCACAACCAGCTATAATGCTTACGCCCCTGAAGTTAGGAAGATTGTGACCCAATATTGGAATTTGATAAAGGCGGAAAAGGTGATTGGCCAGATAGTTAGCCCTCACCCAAAAATAGTATACAGAAAAAGCAGCTCTCTACAGGACATGTTAGTATATAGTTACCAGATTAAAAGCAGGGAGACCTTTTTAGGTGAACAACAGGTCTTCTATAAATGTGCTCAATGCAAGGCCTGCAGGAATAGTGTGAGCTGCAAAATGTATACTCTACCTACAGGAAAGGAAGTGAAAATCAAACAATTCTTGAATTGCAATTCAGATTTTGCTGTTTATGTCATCGTTTGCCCATGTGGTCTACGGTATGTGGGAAGTACAATCTTTCCCCTTAAAAAACAGATTTTAAAACATTGGCGTGCCATCAGGAATAATGATGTGACTTACCCGGTGGCCCACCTTTGTAAGTTGGTGCATAGAGGAAAGTCTGATGAAATGTCATTCTTTGGAATAGATAAGGTGTTACCAACCCGAGGGGGGGTGATAGGGAGATGGAATCTGAGTACATAATTCGATTAAATAGTAGACACCCGTGGGGATTGAACCAGGATGAGGAACTTTATGTGCATATTGGATAATTTTGATAGTGTATGGATAAGGTTATGATTGTTTATTGATATTATTGAGCCATTAGGGTTCTGCAATTTTGCCTTGCTTTTCAGTATTGTCCAATACTCCTGGAATGAAAATGGATAATATTAGAGGTGTCAAAATCTGTAAAAATACAAAATGAAAAAATGTGGAAATAAAAGAGGGGACCTGTTATTAGGTGGCCATCAATGGGTGGGTTAATGTCACTATGGTGTTTGGTAATTAGTTTAATATATATTGAACTTATTATTTTGTTAATAGATTTCTAATGCAGAATGTTTGAGAATGTTTGGTTAAGATAATTTTGGTCCCATACATTGTTTAGAGGTTTTTACGTCCATATGTTGGATATATTTAGGATTTCTTTTATGCCTATGATGGCTAATGGTATATTTTCTATGGGAGGGGGGGCTTCTGTAATGATTTGGGCCAATGAAAAAGACCGTAAAGGTTGAAACACATCACCTTTGCAAGCTGATTTTTATTTACTTCATAAGAGATTGTTTAAGCCTTAAGTAAACATCAACATTGAAGCTGTTTGGAGTGCCATTTGTTAACTGAGTTATTTTCTGATTTATTATGGGTCCCGCAGTGGTAGCTGTGCACTGACTTCGGGGGGCACAACCAGGAATAACAGCAGGAACTATTCATTTGATATATATATATATATATATATATATATATATATACTAGAGTGGCACTGTTCTTGTAGTGAGTCTTTTTGACAGGGTTGTTGTTTGTTTTCTCTTGTTCGTAAGGATTCTCTCTCTTTTTACTCTGTTCCTCTGTAGGTTTCGCCAGTGTTTTTTTGCGTCCTTTGATGTCCACAGAACCTCAAGAACAGGAGAAGAGGGTACCAGGTAAGTAAAATGTCTCTTTTTATTTCTACTCCTAATACCAAGGGGGGGTATGGTGACAGGTGGGGATCTCACATTGGGCATGCGTTGTGCAGTTTTGTGCAAGATCCATTCTCACACCTCTCTTGTGCCCGAGCCACAGATAAAAAAACAAATAGAAAAAACAAACAAAATAGAATCCAAACCATGTACTTTTAGTGGTTCTCCCCAGCACCAACCCACTCCCCCTGTCCTTCCTTAAACCAGCTGCTATGATCACGTATGTGGTCACATACCTGTGTGGAGGGATGTGGTGGGATATCGTGCCTTCCTTTTCCAAGCCAGGAGGCCATTTGGATGTTTGGCTCTTGTCTTTTCCGGTATCATACTCCTCTGCCACACTTCTGGCACGTCTGTGGTTTTCCCAACTTCTTCTGTCGTTTACGTGCTTCTCTCTCTTGAGTCCATCAGTGGAGACAGGGGATTCTCTGGGCTGGGCATCTTCTCTGAGGGTCCCACTTCTGCATTGTGCTCTCCCTCTTCCTGACGTCACCAGTGATCCTGCCCAGTAGAGTCGATGTTTTGGGCTTCTGTACGCTCACGCTACAAAGGTGTTCGCTCAGTGGTCCCCCAGGGGTATGATGTGCCATCCTGGAATGGAAGATCGGGATATGTGATCGGCGGGGCTGTTGGAGCCCTGTCACAGTGCTATAGGGTGATGAAGGAGAAATTTAGTAGTTACTTGATGGAGGTCTGGATTGGATGAAAGCAGTAAAGAACTTGTTGTGGGCAATCCACACCACTCCTAATGGTTATACTGTAGTGTTGGCTTTTGTCCTATTGAAGGCCTTTTGTCCTATTGAAGGGTGCTTGCCAGGTTCCAAGATAAATAGATTATGAATGTAAAGAAATTGCCACTTGTTAGAAATGGGGTTTTTGGTTGGCAGTCAGGTTACCCTCTGTCCAAGCAAAAGCCCTCACTCTAGTCAGGGTAAGTCACACACTATCCAAGATTATCCTGTGCCCACCCTCTGGTAGCTTGGCACGAGCAGTCAGGCTTAACTTAGAAGGCGATGTGTAAAGTATTTGTGCAATAAATCATACAATACCACCATATAGCACCACAAAAATACACCACACAGTGTTTAGAAAAAATATATAATATTTATCAGGATAATTGTAGGTCAAAAAGAATAAAGATGCAATGGAAAATTGTAGAACTATCACAGGAAAGTGATATAAAGTGTCTTAAGTCTTTAGAATGTAATACAGTGTCTTTCAAGCACAAAGTACCTGGTTTCTGGTGGAAAATCTCCTCAGAGGGCCACAGGTGAAGAGATGCGTGGAAAAAGGGGTGTGTGCGTCGATTTCCTCTCAGCACACACAGACTTGCGTCGTTCTTTTCCACGCGGGGAAGTCGGGCGTCGTTTTCCAGCGCGCAGACAGTCTCTTTTTGTGGATCGCGGGGATTACCAGATGTCCCGGGTCTGTGCGTGGATTCTCCTGCTTGTTTTCCGGCTGCGCGTCGTTCTGCGGGGCTGCGCGTCGAAGTTTCGATCTCACGGTAGGCGTTGCGTCGATTTCTCCTTGGAAGTCGGGCGGCGTTGTCCTTGCGAGGCCGTGCGTCGAAAGTTTGGTCTCACGGCAGGCGTCGCGTCGATTTCTCCTTGGAAGTCGGGCGGCGTTGTCCTTGCGAGGCCGTGCGTCAAAGTTTCGCACTCACGGTAGGCGTCGCGTCGATTTCTCCTGGAAAGTCGTGCGGCTTTGTCCTTGCGAGGTTGTGCGTCGAAGTCTCGATCGTCCCGAGGGCGTCGCGTCGATCAGCGTCGGTGTGCGGCGTTTTTCTCGCCGCGAAACAAGCTGTGCGTCGAAATTTTCGGCGCACGGAGCGTCCAAGTGAAAGGAAGAAGTCTTTTTGGTCCTGAGACTTCAAGGAACAGGAGGCAAGCTCTATCCAAGCCCTTGGAGAGCACTTTCACAGCCAGACAAGAGTTCAGCAAGGCAGCAGGGCAACAGCAAGACAGCAGTCCTTTGTAGAAAGCAGACAGGTGAGTCCTTTGAGCAGCCAGGCAGTTCTTCTTGGCAGGATGTATTTTCTGGTTCAGGTTTCTTCTCCAGCAAGTGTCTGATGAGGTAGGGCAGAGGCCCTGTGTTAGAAATGGGGTTTTTGGTTGGCAGTCAGGTTACTTCCTGTCCAAGCAAAAGCCCTCACTCTAGTCAGGGTAAGTCACACACTATCCAAGATTATCCTGTGCCCACCCTCTGGTAGCTTGGCACGAGCAGTCAGGCTTAACTTAGAAGGCAATGTGTAAAGTATTTGTGCAATAAATCATACAATACCACCATATAGCACCACAAAAATACACCACACAGTGTTTAGAAAAATATATAATATTTATCAGGATAATTGTAGGTCAAAAAGAATAAAGTTGCAATGGAAAATTGTAGAAATATCACAGGGAAGTGATATAGAGTGTCTTAAGTCTTTAGAATGCAATACAGTGTCTTTCAAGCCCAAAGTACCTGGTTTCTGGTGGAAAATCTCCTCAGAGGGCCACAGGAGAAGAGATGCGTGGAAAAAGGGGTGTGTGCGTCGATTTCTCCTCAGCACACACAGACTTGCGTCGGTCTTTTCCACGCGGGGAAGTCGAGCGTCGTTTTCCGGCGCGCAGACAGTCTCTTTTTGTGGATCGCGGGGATTACCAGATGTCCCGGGTCTGTGCGTGGATTCTCCTGCTTGTTTTCCGGCTGCGCGTCGTTCTGCGGGGCTGCGCGTCGAAGTTTCGATCTCACGGTAAGCGTCGCGTCGATTTCACCTTGGAAGTCGGGCGGCGTTGTCCTTGCGAGGCCGTGCGTCGAAAGTTTGGTCTCACGGCAGGCATCGCGTCGATTTCTCCTTGGAAGTCGGGCGGCGTTGTCCTTGCGAGGCCGTGCGTCAAAGTTTCGCACTCACGGTGGGTGTCGCGTCGATTTCTCCTGGAAAGTCGAGCGGCTTTGTCCTTGCGAGGTTGTGCGTCGAAGTCTCGATCGCCCCGAGGGCGTCGCGTCGATCAGCGTCGGTGTGCGGCGTTTTTCTCGCCGCGAAACAAGCTGTGCGTCGAAAGTTTCGGCGCACGGAGCGTCCAAGTGAAAGGAAGAAGTCTTTTTGGTCCTGAGACTTCAAGGAACAGGAGGCAAGCTCTATCCAAGCCCTTGGAGAGCACTTTCACAGCCAGACAAGAGTTCAGCAAGGCAGCAGGGCAACAGCAAGACAGCAGTCCTTTGTAGAAAGCAGACAGGTGAGTCCTTTGAGCAGCCAGGCAGTTCTTCTTGGCAGGATGTAGTTTCTGGTTCCGGTTTCTTCTCCAGCAAGTGTCTGATGAGGTAGGGCAGAGGCCCTGTTTTATACCCAAATGTGCCTTTGAAGTGGGGGAGACTTCAAAGAGTGGCTAAGAAGTGCACCAGGTCCCCTTTCAGTTCAATCCTGTCTGCCAGGGTCCCAGTAGGGGGTGTGGCAGTCCTTTGTGTGAGGGCAGGCCCTCCACCCTCCCAGCCCAGGAAGACCCATTCAAAATGCAGATGTATGCAAGTGAGGCTGAGTACCCTGTGTTTGGGGTGTGTCTGAGTGAATGCACAAGGAGCTGTCAACTAAACCTAGCCAGACGTGGATTGTAAGGCACAGAAGGATTTAAGTGCAAAGAAATGCTCACTTTCTAAAAGTGGCATTTCTAGAATAGTAATATTAAATCCGACTTCACCAGTCAGTAGGATTTTGTATTACCATTCTGGCCATACTAAATATGACCTCCCTGCTCCTTTCAGATCAGCAGCTGCCACTTCAACAGTGTATGAGGGCAGCCCCAATGTTAGCCTATGAAGGGAGCAGGTCTCCCAGTAGTGCAAAAACGAATTTAGGAGTTTTACACTACCAGGACATATAACTACACAGGTACATGTCCTGTCTTTTACCTACACAGCACCCTGCTCTAGGGGATACCCAGGGCACACATTAAGGGTGACTTATATGCAGAAAAAGGGGAGTTCTAGGCTTGGCAAGTACTTTTAAATGCCAAGTCGAGGTGGCAGTGAAACTGCACACACAGGCCTAGCAATGGTAGGCCTGGGACAAGGAAAAGGAGCTACTTAAGTGGGTGGCACAATCCGTGCTGCGGGTCCACTAGTAGCATTTAATCTATATGCCCTAGGCACCTGGAGTGCACATGACTGGGGACTTATAAGTAGATTAAATAGTTCAATCAGGTATGATCCAAAGTTACCATGTTTACAGAGAGAGAGCATATACACTTTATCACTGGTTAGCAGTGGTAAAGTGCGCAGAGTCTAAAAACCAGCAAAAACAGTATCCAAAAATGAGGAGGGAGGCAGGCAAAAAGTTAGGGGTGACTACCCTAAGGCTGTCAGGTCTAACATGTGTCCCCCCCAGCTGAAAGTGGGGAGAGCTACCCGACCTCCTGGGAGCTCTCATCGCTAAGGCGGAAGTACCTGGAGAGACCATCAGCATTGGCGTGGTCAACCCCTGGGCGATGTTCCACCGTAAAGTCCATCCCCTGTAGGGAAATGGACCACCTCAGAAGTTTTGGATTCTCACCCCTCATCTGCATGAGCCATCTGAGGGGCCTGTGGTCTGTCTGAACTAGGAAGTGAGTCCCAAACAGGTAGGGCCTCAGCTTCTTCAGTGCCCAGACCACAGCAAAAGCTTCTCTTTCAATAGCACTCCACCTCTGTTCCCGTGGTAATAGCCTTCTGCTAATAAAGACTACCGGTTGATCTTGGCCCTCCTCATTTAGCTGTGCTAGGACTGCCCCTATGCCATGCTCTGAAGCGTCTGTCTGCACGATAAATTCCTGGGAGTAGTCAGGGGCCTTGAGCACGGGGGCCGTGCACATGGCTTCCTTTAGGGCGTCAAAGGCTTTCTGACAAGCCTCTGTCCAATTCACCAACCTAGGTTGCTTCTTGGACGTGAGTTGGGTCAAGGGGGACACAATGGTACCATAGCCCTTGACAAACCTGCGGTAGTAGCCGGTGAGGCCTAAGAAGGCCCTCACCTCAGTCTGGGTTCGAGGTGGTTGCCAGGCCTTGATAGTTTCGATCTTGGCCTGGAGTGGCTGCACCTTGCCACCACCTACTAGGTGTCCCAAGTACACCACGGAACCCTGCCCAATCTGGCACTTACTAGCCTTGATGGTCAGGCCTGCCTGTTGCAGGGCCTGAAGCACCTCCTTGAGGTGGAGCAGGTGTTCCTCCCAGCTGGAACTGTAGACAGCTATGTCATCCAGGTAGGCTGCACAGAAGGCATCCTTGCCAGCCAGGACCCCGTTAACCAACCGTTGGAAGGTAGCGGGGGCATTTTTCAATCCAAACGGCATCACCCGGAACTGGTAATGGCCGTCAGGGGTGGAAAAGGCGGACCTTTCCTTAGCCCCCTCAGTCAGGGCGATCTGCCAGTACCCTGAAGTAAGATCAAACGTACTCAGGAACTGGGCGGCGCCTAGCCTGTCCACGAGCTCATCAGCTCGGGGGATGGGGTGAGCATCAGTCCGTGTGACTGAGTTGAGACCCCGGTAGTCCACGCAGAACCGGAGTTCTGGCTTCGCGCCTGGGGCAGTAGCCTTGGGGACCAACACCACTGGGCTGGCCCAGGGACTACTGGACTTCTCAATAACCCCTAGCGTCAACATCTTGGAGACCTCCTCCTTGATGCTGGCCTTCACCTTATCTGACAACCTGTAAATTTTGTTTTTCACAGGGAGACTGTCACCGGTGTCAATATCATGAACACAGAGGTGGGTCAGTCCCGGAGTAAGGGAGAAGAGGGGGGAGAACTGCTCCAACAGCTCATAGCAGTCTCCTTTCTGGTTTAGAGTCAGGGAGTCAGACAGAATGACCCCGCTTACAGACCCATCACCTTCTTGGGCAGAGAGGAGGTCAGGGAGAGGTTCACTCTCCTCTTCCATTCCTTCATCTGTGACCAGAAGCATGTTGATCTCCGACCTCTCAAAATGAGCTTTTAGTCGGTTCACGTGGAGCACCCTTAGGGGGTTCCTAGGGGTTTGGAGGTCCACTAGGTAAGTGGCCTCCCCTTTCCGCTCCTTTATTTCAAATGGGCCAGACCAGCGGTCTTGGAGAGCTCTGGGCTCTACTGGCTCCATTACCCACACTTTGTCTCCAGGTTGAAACTCTACCAGAGTGGCCTTCTGGTCATACCATTGTTTCATCACCTCTTGACTGGCCTCCAGGTTACTTTGGGCCTCTTTCCAGAAGCGGGTCATCTGATTGCGGAGGGCCAACATGTAGCTGACCACGTCCTGAGGGGGTGTCTTTGGAGCGTTCTCCAATCCCTCCTTGACAATGCTTAAGGGTCCCCTGACGGGGTACCCATAGAGAAGCTCAAAGGGACTGAACCCTACCCCCCTCTGGGGGACCTCTCTGTAAGCAAAGAGAAGGCATGGTAAGAGGACGTCCCATTTACGCCTCATGGCCTCAGGGAGGCCACCAATCATGCCTTTCAGGGTCTTGTTGAATCTCTCCACAAGCCCATTAGACTGGGGGTGATAGGGTGTGGTGAACTTGTAGGTTACACCACACGCATCCCACAGATGCTTCATGTACGCGGACATGAAGTTAGTGCCTCTGTCAGACACTATCTCCTTGGGGAACCCCACACGGGTAAATATCCCCATCAGGGTTCTGGCTACCACCGATGCAGTTACGGTCCTCAGAGGGATTGCCTCTGGGTACCGGGTGGCATGGTCCACCAAAACCAGGATAAACCTGTTGCCTAAGGCAGTTTTGGGGTCCAAGGGGCCAACAATGTCGACGCCCACCCTTTCAAAGGGGGTGCCAACGACAGGAAGTGGAATCAGGGGGATTTTAACCCTCTTTCCTGCTTTACCACTAGCCTGGCAGGTAGGACAAGCCCTGCAGAATTTGTCTGAGTGTGTCCTCATTTTGGGCCAGTGAAAGTGGTTGACAAGCCTGTTGAAGGTCTTGTCTTGTCCCAAATGTCCTGCCAGGGGAATGTCGTGAGCCAGACCCAGTAGGAAGGCTCGGTAACATTGGGGGACCACCAGCACACGGGCTGCCCCAAAGACCGGAACCCTAGGCTCACTGTAGAGGAGATCATTCTCCCAATATAGGTGGTGATTGCCAGAGGCGTCACCTGCTGCCTGGTTTAAGGCTTGTTTCCTCAACCCTTCTAGAGTGGGACACTCTTTCTGCGCCTGGCAGAATTCCTCCCTGGTGGGTCCACCCTCAACTTGCCAGCCAGCAAGCTCTGGTAAGTCACCTAGGGTGGCAATGTCTTCCCCAGTTGGCTCGGGAGTCTCCTCCTCAGGAGCCCCGTCAGCCACTGTGGGAACTTCTGTGGCCGGTTTCCCGCGCCCCTCGTCCCTCCTCTTGGCAGCTCCCTGGGCCATCGTTTCAGGCTCCAGGGGCCCTTGACTTCCCTCTCGGTCAGCCATGGACCGGGTGGTCATGCAGACCCACTCAGGTAACCCTAACATTTCCAGGTGAGATCTGAGCTCTACTTCTTTCCAAGCAGTATGCTCTAGATCATTGCCTAACAGACAATCTACAGGCATGGCAGGACTCACAGCTACTTTCAGAGTACCAGAGACCCCCCCCCACTCAAAGGGAACCCGAGCCACCGGTAGGTGACTCTCGCGGTTGTCAGCGACTATGACCTGGTGGAATGTATTCGGGATTATCTGCTCTGTGGACACCAGCTGACTCTTGATAGTAGTCATACTGGCTCCTGTGTCACGCAGAGCCTCCACCTTCTGCCCATCAATGAGGACCCACTGCCGGTACTTGGAAGTATTTTTAGGCATGTGGACCTTGGACATCATTTCTCCTTCCCCCAGGGACACTAGGGAAATCTCTACCTGCTCCCCAAAGCTAGTGGGGTCCATCTCCCCCCCGAGTGCTACACTAGTCAACCCAGGCGCCTGTCCGGTAGTGGACGGTGCCCTCTTGGGGCACTGTGGGTCGCCTTTGTAGTGACCATATTGGTAACACTCCATGCATTTGGGGCTAGATTTTCCTGACCTGTCAAATGTCCCTGGTTTCTTCCCAAATTTGGAAAAGGAAGGGTTGCCACCCCCTCCCTGGGAATTCTTTTGGGGGCCTTTAGAGAGTTCCTTATCTGTAAGTTTATCTCCCCCCTCTTTCTTCTGTTGGGAACCCTGACCACCTTTGTGGGAGTCCCCCCCAGGTACCTTTTTGGACACTCTGGTGCTAACCCAGAGGTCCGCCTCCTCAGCAAGCTTCCTGGGATCAGTCAGCTTACTATCCACTAGGTGCTGGCGCAAATCGGTATAAGTAACATTAAGCATATGCTCTCTCAGGATCAAGTCATATAAACCTTTATAATCTGCTACTTTGTTGCCCCGCACCCATCCATTCAGTGCCTTACTAGAGAAATCAAAGAAATCTACCCATGTTTGTGTGGATTGTTTGGTGCTGTCCCTGAACCTCTGACGGTATCCCTCAGGGGTCAGCCCAAACTTGGCAATTAAAGTGGCTTTCTGGAGTGGGTATGTGTTTTGATCCGGTGGATCCAATGTGAGAAGTGTGTCCCTCCCCAATGGCGGCACATAACCCCACATAGCTACCCCCCATTGCCCTTCAGGAACCTCATGAGCCCTTAGTGCAACTTCATAAGCAGCTAACCATTTATCTATGTCATCTCCCACCACAAAACTGGGCACCACATTTTTGGGTATACGAACCTTCTTTTCTCCAGCAGGTCCTGTCTGTATGCTGCCACCATTATTGCTGGATTCAGACTGTCTTGCCTTGATCTCCAGCTCCTTGAGACTCAGTTCATGAGCCAACAATAGTTTCTTTTCAGCCAACGCTCTTTCAGCTTCCACTTGTTTGGCTGTTCTTTCAGCTTCAATCTGTTTGGCTGCTCTTTCAGCCTCAGCTTGTTTGGCTTCTCTTTCTGCCCTCTTCTCTTCCTGTTGTGCCTCAATTTTCAGTTTCGCCATTTGCAATTGGAACTCCCTTTCTTCTCTCCTTTCCTCTGCGGTCAGGCTTTGCATGGAGACACTGCTCCCTGGTCTGGAAGGGTGCACAATTGCAGTGGTACCACCATCCATAGATAGTGGAAATCCTTCTGAGGGGCCATTTTCTGGCTCCTCTTCCTCATCATCCTCTAAATGGGCTTCTGCCCAGGCCCTCAGCGCCACTTGAAAGTCCTCCTTTCTGGAGGCCCCTTGGGTGGGTACCCTTAATGCCCTGCAGAATCCTCTTAGTTGTTTGACCGTGTATGTATCCAACTGGACTAGGTCAAAGTCCCCTGTCTGAGACCCAGTCAGAGACATGTTGAGTGAGGATTTAGTTTTTGAAAATTGTCAGGAAAAAACGGATTTTCAAAAAGAGATAAACACCAAGTTGACCTTCAACTGTGGGTATGTAGTGAAATACTTAGCTACTGTATGTCACTGCACAAATACAAGTCCTATCCTCACCGCTGATCACCAATGTTAGAAATGGGGTTTTTGGTTGGCAGTCAGGTTACTTCCTGTCCAAGCAAAAGCCCTCACTCTAGTCAGGGTAAGTCACACACTATCCAAGATTATCCTGTGCCCACCCTCTGGTAGCTTGGCACGAGCAGTCAGGCTTAACTTAGAAGGCAATGTGTAAAGTATTTGTGCAATAAATCATACAATACCACCATATAGCACCACAAAAATACACCACACAGTGTTTAGAAAAATATATAATATTTATCAGGATAATTGTAGGTCAAAAAGAATAAAGTTGCAATGGAAAATTGTAGAAATATCACAGGGAAGTGATATAGAGTGTCTTAAGTCTTTAGAATGCAATACAGTGTCTTTCAAGCCCAAAGTACCTGGTTTCTGGTGGAAAATCTCCTCAGAGGGCCACAGGAGAAGAGATGCGTGGAAAAAGGGGTGTGTGCGTCGATTTCTCCTCAGCACACACAGACTTGCGTCGGTCTTTTCCACGCGGGGAAGTCGAGCGTCGTTTTCCGGCGCGCAGACAGTCTCTTTTTGTGGATCGCGGGGATTACCAGATGTCCCGGGTCTGTGCGTGGATTCTCCTGCTTGTTTTCCGGCTGCGCGTCGTTCTGCGGGGCTGCGCGTCGAAGTTTCGATCTCACGGTAAGCGTCGCGTCGATTTCACCTTGGAAGTCGGGCGGCGTTGTCCTTGCGAGGCCGTGCGTCGAAAGTTTGGTCTCACGGCAGGCGTCGCGTCGATTTCTCCTTGGAAGTCGGGCGGCGTTGTCCTTGCGAGGCCGTGCGTCAAAGTTTCGCACTCACGGTGGGTGTCGCGTCGATTTCTCCTGGAAAGTCGAGCGGCTTTGTCCTTGCGAGGTTGTGCGTCGAAGTCTCGATCGCCCCGAGGGCGTCGCGTCGATCAGCGTCGGTGTGCGGCGTTTTTCTCGCCGCGAAACAAGCTGTGCGTCGAAAGTTTCGGCGCACGGAGCGTCCAAGTGAAAGGAAGAAGTCTTTTTGGTCCTGAGACTTCAAGGAACAGGAGGCAAGCTCTATCCAAGCCCTTGGAGAGCACTTTCACAGCCAGACAAGAGTTCAGCAAGGCAGCAGGGCAACAGCAAGACAGCAGTCCTTTGTAGAAAGCAGACAGGTGAGTCCTTTGAGCAGCCAGGCAGTTCTTCTTGGCAGGATGTAGTTTCTGGTTCCGGTTTCTTCTCCAGCAAGTGTCTGATGAGGTAGGGCAGAGGCCCTGTTTTATACCCAAATGTGCCTTTGAAGTGGGGGAGACTTCAAAGAGTGGCTAAGAAGTGCACCAGGTCCCCTTTCAGTTCAATCCTGTCTGCCAGGGTCCCAGTAGGGGGTGTGGCAGTCCTTTGTGTGAGGGCAGGCCCTCCACCCTCCCAGCCCAGGAAGACCCATTCAAAATGCAGATGTATGCAAGTGAGGCTGAGTACCCTGTGTTTGGGGTGTGTCTGAGTGAATGCACAAGGAGCTGTCAACTAAACCTAGCCAGACGTGGATTGTAAGGCACAGAAGGATTTAAGTGCAAAGAAATGCTCACTTTCTAAAAGTGGCATTTCTAGAATAGTAATATTAAATCCGACTTCACCAGTCAGTAGGATTTTGTATTACCATTCTGGCCATACTAAATATGACCTCCCTGCTCCTTTCAGATCAGCAGCTGCCACTTCAACAGTGTATGAGGGCAGCCCCAATGTTAGCCTATGAAGGGAGCAGGTCTCCCAGTAGTGCAAAAACGAATTTAGGAGTTTTACACTACCAGGACATATAACTACACAGGTACATGTCCTGTCTTTTACCTACACAGCACCCTGCTCTAGGGGATACCCAGGGCACACATTAAGGGTGACTTATATGCAGAAAAAGGGGAGTTCTAGGCTTGGCAAGTACTTTTAAATGCCAAGTCGAGGTGGCAGTGAAACTGCACACACAGGCCTAGCAATGGTAGGCCTGGGACAAGGAAAAGGAGCTACTTAAGTGGGTGGCACAATCCGTGCTGCGGGTCCACTAGTAGCATTTAATCTATATGCCCTAGGCACCTGGAGTGCACATGACTGGGGACTTATAAGTAGATTAAATAGTTCAATCAGGTATGATCCAAAGTTACCATGTTTACAGAGAGAGAGCATATACACTTTATCACTGGTTAGCAGTGGTAAAGTGCGCAGAGTCTAAAAACCAGCAAAAACAGTATCCAAAAATGAGGAGGGAGGCAGGCAAAAAGTTAGGGGTGACTACCCTAAGGCTGTCAGGTCTAACACCCTGTTTTATACCCAAATGTGCCTTTGAAGTGGGGGAGACTTCAAAGAGTGGCTAAGAAGTGCACCAGGCCCCCTTTCAGTTCAATCCTGTCTGCCAGGGTCCCAGTAGGGGGTGTGGCAGTCCTTTGTGTGAGGGTAGGCCCTCCACCCTCCCAGCCCAGGAAGACCCATTCCAAATGCAGATGTATGCAAGTGAGGCTGAGTACCCTGTGTTTGGGGTGTGTCTGAGTGAATGCACAGGGAGCTGTCAACTAAACCTAGCCAGACGTGGATTGTAAGGCACAGAAGGATTTAAGTGCAAAGAAATGCTCACTTTCTAAAAGTGGCATTTCTAGGATAGTAATATTAAATCCGACTTCACCAGTCAGTAGGATTTTGTATTACCATTCTGCCCATACTAAATATGACCTCCCTGCTCCTTTCAGATCAGCAGCTGCCACTTCAACAGTGTATGAGGGCAGCCCCAATGTTAGCCTATGAAGGGAGCAGGTCTCACAGCAGTGCAAAAACGAATTGAGGGTTTTTTTACACTACCAGGACATATAACTACACAGGTACATGTCCTGCCTTTTACCTACACAGCACCCTGCTCTAGGGGATACCCAGGGCACACATTAAGGGTGACTTATATGTAGAAAAAGGGGAGCTCTATGCTTGGCAGGTACTTTTAAATGCCAAGTCGAGGTGGCAGTGAAACTGCCCACACAGGCCTAGCAATGGTAGGCCTGAGACAAGGAAAAGGGGCTACTTAAGTGGGTGGCACAATCCGTGCTGCAGGTCCACTAGTAGCATTTAATCTATAGGCCCTAGGCACCTGGAGTGCACATTACTGGGGACTTATAAGTAGATTAAATAGTTCAATCAGGTATGATCCAAAGTTACCATGTTTACAGAGAGAGAGCATATGCACTTTAGCACTGGTTAGCAGTGGTAAAGTGCGCAGAGTCTAAAAACCAGCAAAAACAGTATCCACAAAGTGGAGGGAGGCAGGCAAAAAGTTAGGGGTGACTACCCTAAGGCTGTCAGGTCTAACACCACTGGACAATTTTTTACAAAGAGCCTGATTTAGAGCTTGGAGGTCATACTGCCAAGTCACATCAGACGCGGACCTGAGAAGACGTTGAGTCAATGGTCTTCTGCCCATCGTATTTAGACGTTGCAGTTCTGCAGGGGGATTGACTGGCAACGGTTCACTGATGGAAGCAGACTGCGGCAGGACCCAATGGACTTCGTGCAATGGCATGGGCTATAGAAGAGAGAGAAGTGACACACACACACTGTCCCTTAGCCATAGGTGTACCCCCACACTACACACTACACAACACATTCACAGAATAACCCACTGCCATTCCAACACAACCACTACATACCAAAAACACACATTGGCATACATCCATGACACAACATACACACACCATTAACACTGCACCCACACATGACACAACCACAACAACCACCACAACTACACACTCAGCTACACAAACACACTCACACACACATGTACAACTACACACGTCACAATTACATCCCCCACACAATAACCACAACCACCTGAATGTGTCACACAGCAACACAACATGCACCATGATATCAGTTGGACATGCAAGTGACACACACAACCACATCATCCACTCCCCTACTTCAACCAGCCAATTACATAACATGCACACATACATCTATTGACATACAAACACACACACACAAAATTTCCAGCAAAACATGACAGGTATATGTCCCCTGGCAATGTGCAAGCATGGACATAGCTGACTGGTGTGAATGTACCATCATTGTGAGCATTCATTTGCCAATGAATACTGCCACCAGAATGAAAGTTGTGTATGACCCAGCCATGTCCCAGACATATGCATGTCACAGTGATTAAAAAAAAATATTGTGACATGTATATGTCCTGAGTGGCCCTGACCTCCCTTGTGGTGTCCACCCAACGTACCTTGTCAATATGGCGTCCCTACCTTGGAGTCTGGCAATGGGAGGGTTGTGTTTTCTATGTGGGTCACTGACAGCAGCGATAGCAGGGTTTCTCCAGTCGTGTCCAGTCAAAGGCAGGGTGGAAAGTGGAAAAAAGGTGAGTTTTCACCCCTTTTTCCCCAATCCGCCAACTAAGAATTGAAGGTTGGACCGCCACGTCTTTCTTGGCGGTAAGACACATCTAACTCTGCACGGTGACAAGTGTGGCTGTGGTCCTGCCGGTATCCACTTTTCCCTTTCCGTCCGTCAATGCAGGTGGTGTTTTTTTCGGCAGAGGCAGCAGTTCGAATGAGTCCTTTTGCCTCTGGGACTGCCACCACCTAAGTGTGGCGGGTGGACAGTTGCGGTGGTGGACGGGTTTTTAGTTGAAAACTCAACGATGGGACTGTCACTGCCTACCTCTAAATTAGGCCCAGAGTTTGGGTGGGAAAAGAAGAAAGGCTTAAGAGAAGTAAGATTTAAAAAAAAAAGTTCTTGTTGATCGAATGCTTGAGTTGATGATCTGGTCAAAATTTAGTAGCTTTTCAAATGTGATAGTGATGGATCACGATTTTTTTAACTACCATAGAGCGATTGAAGTTCATGAAAATACTTTATGACTGAATGTCAGAAAATGGCAGTATAAGGAAAGAGTGTCAAAGTTGAGTGGAGTGCCAATGGTTATGACTCCCAACAGGAGAACTGATTTTTCTAAGTGTGTTACTAAAAGTTCTACCTTGAAAAGTTATTTTCTGATAAATTTCAATGACTTGGGGCCACATGTACGAAGCTAAAAAATTGCGAGTCAGAAATAGCGACTCAATGCAATTTGCTATTTCCAACTCTCAGAACGGGATGTAATGGGACCTGGACATTTCAGCACCTGGAACCTCCAAAAGTAAGTAGCAAATCTCACTTATTTACACTATTCAAGGCACCATGCACACAACCACAGTCCACAAAAGCATGCATCATCCAAATTTGTTTCATGCCTATATGCCAACCTCAAGGACAGGGCATTATGGGTAATGTAGTACAGTAGTCCACCTGTTTAGGAATATTTATTTTGATTCGCCACACATCTGAGAGGCACTGACAGTATATCCCCTGTGTCCCAGAGGTCTCCCTCAAGTATTCACCGATGATCCTACTGTGGAGGGAGATGATGATGCCACCATGACAGCAGATGAGGCAGTCAGCATTTCCGCAGGAGAGTGCAGTACCACACCAATTGTCCACCATGCACGTGAGACCACAGAAGAGATAGATGTGGACAATGAGGTAGGAAACTTGACACCGGGGCAACAGATGGGTGGGAGTTGGCCACTGCAAACAGCTGGGTCTGGGCGTAGAAGGTGTCGTCGAACACATGATGCAGGTGAGAAGGATGCCACAACAGAGCAATTCCTTGGACTGGAGGCATCCCTACTGAGCAGTAACCGCCTGCAAAACAAACAAATGCGGATGATGAACCAGCACCTGCACAGAATGCAACAGACCCTCACACAGGGATTCGGAAATGTTGAGAACCAATTATCCACCATGAACACCAACATGGTCAACCTCACCACCGCCATCAATGACCTGTGTTGGGAAATTGTTGTGGATTGGGCTCATGCAAGGACCAGAGAGCGCAACACAGCTGCACGTTTGGACCGGCTCAGTCTGTCCATTGGCCGCCTAGCTACCACAACTACCTGCCTGTCAAGGCGCACTGTCACGCTCCAGGGGGAACTAGGCCATTTTGCCAGAGATGTGGCAAGGGGACTAGGGTGCATTACTGCTGCAGTTGACCTCATACATACCTCCCAGGCAGCAAGAGGTATTGGTGAAACCCCTCAGGACTGTGAGGACATATCAAGTGTAAGCAGCGTTTCTGCCTCAGATGCCCACATCCTGCGTAGTGGAAGTGCCCGCCAGACATCAGGGGACCAACTAGGCACAGGCCATGGTGGGCGTAGCCATAGGAGGGTGTGATGTTGTCTCCCTGGGTTTAGCGTGAGGCACATGCTATTAATGTGTCAGACTATGTTACGTTTTACCTCTTTACTGCTAGCTAAATGCCAACATTTCCATAATACACTCCTGACATTAAAGGAAAGTTTTGTTTTGCACAACCTGGCTATGTGTGTCTTACATTTGTGAGTGCTGTAACGGTTGCCACGTACCTGTCAAAGTAGTGAGTTGCTATGCGGTCCCGTCTGTCTGCCCTCCATTGCGATGCTACCATCCCCAGGCTGTCATTGTGGTGGCTCCTGCTCCTCATCCTCTGAATCTGTGTCATCTAGGATGAGATGTAGCCCATGTCTGGTTGCTATGTTGTGTAGGATGGCACATGTCGCCACAATTTTGCATGCAGTCCCTGGGGCATACTGGAGTGCACCTCCACTTTTGTCCAGGCATCTAAAACTTGACTTTAACACACCAAAGGTCCTCTCAATGACGGTTCTGGTTCGCCGATGTCCAATGTTGTAGCTCCTCTCATTCTGATTGGCAGGTGTTAGATATGGGGTGAGTATCCATATACAGCAGATATGAGCATGGCGGCACATGGTTATGCATTGAAATGTATTTCTGACATTGGTGTGTACTACACAGTACTTAATAAATATCCTTCACCAAACTCCCCACGTTCTAGGCGTTGGTGTATCCCACTATGCCTGAATATGTATGCATCATATGTGCTCCCTGGAAATGTTGCCACTATATCAGTTATGACATTATGGGCATCACATACCACCTGGATGTTGAGTGAGTGAGTAAATTTCCTATTGCGGAACATATATTCCAGATTTGCAGGTGGACATATGGGTACATGTGTCCCATCCACACACCCTATTACATGGGGAAAGTTTGCAATTCTGTAGAAGTCCAATTTGGTGTTGTGTATTTCCTCCTCATTCCTGGGTTGGTTTATGTATCCGGACATGTGTGTGAGTATGGCATCTAATAACCGTCTAAAAAATCGTGACAGGGCACTTTGGGACACCACACCAGCAACTGCAATCACCCAGGTTTGGCGTCCTAGCTGAGGTTTCAGCATTTCAATAATCTCTCAGATAACTGCGCTGCTCAGCCTGTATTTGTCATATATTTCCTCCTCAGTTTGTTGAAATATGGTTTGCCTTGTTCTGTATATCCTCTCCCGTCTCTGCCTCCTCCTCCTCTGCTGGGCAGCCTGGACTCGCCTCCTCCATGCAATCACGTAGAGTGCAGCCATTTTGAAAAACTCTGATGCCTTCTGGGTCTGCTTTTATACTTTGATTCTGGTTACCACCTTTTTGGAATCAGTGCTAATTTGGGTGTGCAAAACGGCCTATTGCTACTATTCGTAATTTGCGACTGCCTTGTACATTCGGTTTGCGACTCGCAAATTGCGATTTCTTAATTGCGAGTCGCAAACTCGAGTTACAAATTTTTGCGATTCGGTAATTAGTCGCATCGCTATTTGGGACTCCGAAATGGCATTGGAACATATCATTTTGCGTTTTGCACGGTCGCAATTAGCGCTGCGACCGATGTGCAAGTTGCAAAACGTACGTACATGTAGCCATATGTGAAAATAAAATGAAATGTTATTTTGTTTCAATTGTTTGTGTTTTTATGTGTGCTTTGTTGATGATAAAGGGAGAGATGTGTTGGGTCTTGATTGTGGTGGAACCTAGTGATGTCATGAACAAAGCTTGGCCGTCCAGGGCTTTGGAATGTTACTGGTTTGGAATGTGGATTTCAAACTTTAAGGTATGTTATGATAATACTGATATTGCCTGCTGGTCTCAACAACAGATGCTTCAGTTAAGTAAAAGTTTACTTACCTTTAACGGTGTATTTGTTCCATCTGATTGATTTTTTGTTCCTTAGATGTAACAGCCATTTAGTTATTGTAGGGCTGGGGTGCATTGTATGCACCGTTCCTCATTAATAAAGAAAAACTTTCATTGAGGCTTGGCTGCTGCAGCCAAAGCGTCGTTTAATTAGTCAGAAAAATCGGACATGGTTTTCCCATTTATGAAAAATTAAAGTGTGGTAAATCCTATCCACTCTGAATCAGTTGTTCAAAATCCCTATGCACTATTTTCGCTTTGCCTGGCTCACAATCAGGGAGCACATATTGGAATATTTTAGCAGGCTTTGGGTCACGAGCACTTACAATGAGGCACTGATCTCCTTGCCAGAGGATGTTAAAGGTTGGCAAGCCGTCACTTTGCAGTAGAACTGACATCACCTCCGTAACATGTATTTCTAAATTACACCCAATGGGGTTCACTTTGACAGCATGTGAGGCCCTCTCTGCATGAAGTCTGGAATATTTGAGCATCACCAATTGACTCACAAGCTTAAACGACAATGACGTTCAGACACATTACCAAATTACTACACATCGAAAGCAATCATTAGAATTCGAGTGGGAAATGAAGTACAATTGGAAACACTCTGCTTTTCAACAAATTCTATTTTTTTCTTAATGAATGTCAACAGGTTTCGCTGACCTTTAATGCATGCATTTTAATTCATGTTTTATGTTCGTTCAGATGGCAGCGCTTGCCAATTGAGGCATGCTTTCCAATAAAATACGCTCAATTTCAACTACATCTGCTTTAATAATTCATGGATTCCCAAAACTGATGGAGAGTGCCATTTGGAAAGCACTCGTATTTAATAAACCATTTAAAGGGAAATAAAAAGTATGTTCTGAAGAACAATGCGGTAATTATCAGAGCCCGCACTGCATGGAATACTTCATTTTAGGTATTTAAAGTAGTTGACATGCATGGGTATTTATTTTCTAACTGTCGTTCTATTTTTACTGTTCGGGTAAGTCAAATCTCAACACGAGTGGATCGTGCCTCTACCACCTTTCTTCTTTGGCACTCAAATGATTTGTCGAAAACAGTGAGTTGTTTATGTTGATGTTAGTTTATATACTAGTCACTTATGTAATATTCATGGATGAAAACAACTTTTTAATACATAGCGTCGACAGTTCTCGATTTTAGGGATCAATTACAAGATTTGTTGTAATTCCAGTGGGGCTGGCCTCTCGTGAAGATGGGCAGCGCTCTCGAATATCTTTTTGGTGAATCTTTAATGGCCTCCTTGCTCCTATTATTGAAAGATCTCACTTTCCCTGTTTGCGCAACAGCACACCTTTCCCCAGGTGTGCGGAATGCAAATGGGGGAAGTGTAATCTATTATGAAGATTGTGCCCTCAGGGTAGCGCATTCAAGAGCAATACAGAGCAGGTGGTTAAAAGCTGCTCCGTTTTTCTCTTTACAGGTGGCAAAACGCTTGCAGTTTCAAAACGGACAAGAGAGCTCCTTGCAGGTGAGTACAATGAGTGACTGCACCCTCCTGCATGGGCGTTATGTTTGGCGGACTGGTTCACTTTTAGCAGGGGTGTGTTGGCTGTGTAATAAAGGGTTTTGACCCCTGCTATTCGAAGAATGACGTAGGAGCCGGGAGAATAAATCAACCTGCGGTTTGGCGCCGAGGACTAATTGCCCCTTTGTACGTGGTCCTGGTGTGTTTTTCAGTTCACTGAGAACAGCCTATCTCCAAATAAAATACATAACAAAACTGGCGGCGAGGGTCAGGGAAACAGTTCTCGCACCTTGCCTGCTGCTGTGGTGTTTGTGCCTGCTGCCAGAGCGGCTGGTGTGACTGTTGTGCGACGGTCAGGTGGCTGTGGTGGCCATCGGAGCGGCTAGAGGAGATCCGGACGATGTGTAGGCCGGGCGGCGGTGTGCGGTGATTGAGGGACCACGGGGAGATTCCTGCTGCGGTCCCCACCCTTGTGCAGCTGGTGACTGGTGCGGCTGCTACACACAGCGGCCTGGTCTGCGCTCCAGGCAGTCAGCACGTTGATTCAGCCTTCTCTGCAGTAGCTCCGCCCCCATCAATCTGAACGGCACAACAAGCAAAGAAAATTGCTGCCAAGCACCACAAGTTCTTGCACGCAGTGAGTCGGACTTCAACACTGAGGGAGAGCAAGTGTTCAAGGCACTACAATGGAGTCCTGAACAATCTAACAGTATCACTGGAGGACTCCTGGCACCACACACAGCTACAACTTTGAGGTGCAATCAAATAAAAAAAGAATAAAAAAGCAAACACATAACTTACCGCTGTGTCAGACATTGAATTACGGATCTCCATCTTCTGGTGGTTTGGGCACATTCATCACTGGTGCACACTCTCACTGCTGCTCTATGGCTTCTTTCCCGGCACTAGAACCTTTTCTGGTGGATGGGCCCCCATCAGCCCAAGCGGCTAAGTGGAAGATGTGGGTGGAGCGTCTTGAAAATTATTTCGGAGCAATGGCGCTAGACCCAGACAGGAAACGACCCATGCTTCTACACCTTGGTGGGGCCGCGATCCACAAAATTAGTAAGTCGGTGGTGGAAGAGGGCCCTCCTTTTTCATACCAGCCTCTGAAACGTGCCATCACTGCCTATTTTGAATTGTTGGCAAATCCGGACTATGAACGGTTCCTCCTCAGGCAAGTCAGGCAACTCCCCGAGGAGTCTGTGGATGCCTTCTTTGCTAGACTTTGGGACCTGGCCAGCACTTGCACCCTGCCAGACCCAGGGGATGAAATGCGTGCGCATTTCATTCAAGGATGTCACTCTACAAAACTACGCAAACACATTCTGCAAATCCCTGGCATGTCAATGGCAGACATGCTAACAATGAGCCGATCCAAGGAGCTGTCCCGTGTGCATGCGGCACACATGGAATCAGCGCTCACAAAACCAATGAAGGTGGAACCTGTCAATGCCATCACGGCAGGAACAGCTGCAAAAAAGAGAGACAAAACTAAGTCATCAAGCACTAGTCGTACCTGTTATATGTGTGGAGGGGCATACCCGCACCAAGGCAAGTGCCCAGTGGTAGGAAAACAATGCACAAATTGGCAAAGAGTCAACCATTTTGCCAAGGTCTGCCATTCGACACCCAGGCCAAAGTCTGATGGAACCAAAACAGCACATGCCGCGCAAGCAATCCATCACAAGGAATATGCTCAAGATATGGATGATGATGACGAACCAGAGGGGACCGTGTATGTCATTCATACCACACAACTGGGCAGTCTGTCCCGGAAGAGAATTCCAAAGTGGCAAGTAAAGGTCGCAGGTCACAAGGTACCAGCTATTATTGATACTGGAGCATCAATAAACATTTTAGCTCAGTCAGTGTTCAGGAGGCTACCGACTCACCCTCCTCTCCGCCCAACCACAGTACACGTGTTTGCATTCGGATCGGCGACCCCAATCCCATTAGCTGGGTGTTCACAACGGACATAAGGCATGAAAAGGTAACCACAGGTAAAATATAGTCAGAAAAGTGGGCACCGGAATGCTACTAATTTGTCGCATGGCAGAAGAACTCAAACTGGTTGTTTTCGCTTTCAGCGTACACATGGGGGCTCTTGAAGACTTGGAAGAGGAATACTCGAATCTATTCAAGGGCATTGGATGCTTAAAGGAACACCTGGTGAAGTTACACATTGACCAATCAATTGAACCGGTGGCACTGAAACATAGACGTATAACGTTCCACCTACGCCCTCAAGTGGAAAGTGAACAAAAAAAATTGGAAGAGGCAGACATCATTGAGAGGGTCGAGGGGCTAACCCCATGGGTTTCACCCATTGTCGTAACTTGCAAACCAAAGCAACCTGGGGAGGTGCGCATTTGTGTTGACATGCTCTTACCATATGTGGCCATCCGGCGGGAGCGTCATCTCACTCCAACCGTGGATGACATTGTAGCTGAAGTCAGCGGATCGAGGTGGTTCTTCAAGATGGAACTCCGCGCAGGAGATCACCAGTTGATGCTGGCACCAGAATCAAGAGCGATAACGACTTTTTCCACACATGTGGGACTCAGGCGATAGAAGCATCTCAGTTTTAGCATTGCTAGTGCTGCTGAGGTATTCCAGGATACTATAAGGGGGGTGCTGGCTGGACTTGAAGGTGTCATCAACGTGAGTGATGACGTACTGGTTCATGTCTCTACGTTTGAGATACACCTTAAGAGACTCCGCACCACTTTCAATAGGCTGCACCAAAGTGGGCTGACACTACTTCGGGAGAAATGTGAATTTCTCAAACAGGACTTTGCATTTTTTGGATATCATTTTTCTGAAAAAGGAGTTCGATCGGATCCCGAGAAAGTGGCAGACATTGAATCAGCACCCGCCCCCACCTCAGTTACAGGTGTCCACAGTTTTTTGGGAATGGTCACGTACTGCTGAAGATTCATTCCCAATTTGCCATCCCTCACTGCTCCTTTGAGAGAGCTCACGAAGGCCAACACCATGTGGGAGTGGAGTTCAATTCACAACGCTGCTTTCCAGGCAACAAAACAAGCTTTGTCGGCTGACACCACATTAGTATACTTTGACTCATCCAAAGATACAGAGATATCGGTAGACACCAGCCCAGTGGGACTTGAGGCCGTTCTGTCTCAAAAAGGAGATGATGGAGAGTGGGCACCGGTGGCCTATGCCTGCAGAGCTTTAACAGCAACGGAGCAGCACTATTTACACATAGAAAAAGAGGTGATAGCCATACACTGGGTCTGTCGTCATTTTCACCTATACATATATGGTCATCCATTTGTTGTACACATGGTCCATAAGCCACTTATCCCACTTTTCAACAAATCTGCTTCTCAACCACCACCACAGATAGAGAAGTGGATTCTCCAATTGCAGGAATACTGTTGGAAAATGGGTTATTGGTAAGGGCAGGTAGGTATCTACACTTAGCAATAGGCCACTAACCTCCACTAAGGTCCAGTTAGGTCTCAGTAAATTAAACCCAGCTCAACCCTTGGTAGCTTGACAACGATCGGCAAGGCTTAACTTAGGAGACAGAGTGTAAAGCATTCAAATATCACAAAACAGTAATTAAATAAAACACAGGAAACAGTTTAAAAATCCAAAACCAATTTATAAAAATAGATTATATTTCTATCTTTAAAATGACACCAGAACGAATAAAATCTGATAAGGGGAACCGGAGATATGAATTTTTAAAGAATTATTATTTTTTAAGCGCCTAGAAACAAAAAGCGCCAATCGGGTCATCTGGTTGCACCTCGACCGGGGCAAAGTCAAAGTTTCAGGCCGACCGCGATGGAGCCCTGCTCGGCTACAGGCCGCGGGAGGCCTCGATTAAAAGTTTACCTTCACACTTAGGGGGTCATTCCAATCTCGGCGGTAAAAGGCGCTTACCGCCGTGCAGAAGACCGCCATAACACCGCCGCGGCCGCCGTAAACCGCCACGGTCATTCTGACCCACAACAGGCAAACCGCCAAAATACAGACATCCACAAAAGTCCGCCACACCAAAGGCCAGCGAGAAACTGGCGATGACCAAACCTCCACCGTCACGCCAACAGAAATACGCCCACACTATCACGACACACGAATCCACGCGCGGTCTTTCAACCACGGTATTCCATTGGCGGTACACACCGCCGCGCTCAAAATACACACACTCTTACTAAACACAGCCACATTGGATAAATCGAAATACACACACCTGAGACACATACACACACCACTCCCACACACCCAATACAATATAAAACACACACCCACATCACCCACAAACCCCTACTCCTAGAGATTCGTGAACACGCACAGAGATAAGAGACCCGAGCACCCAGACGCGCAATTCACTGTCACCCAGCAATATTACCACGCACTTCAAACTACACACCAATACACATCACCACACTTAGCACCACACAATCCACCCCACACATCACCCAAACCACCCCATGGCACCGCAAAGACACCCCAGGTTTTCTGACGATGAACTCAGGGTCATGGTGGAGGAAATTGTACGGGTAGAGCCACAGCTCTTCGGGACACAGGTGCAGCACACCACCATTGCCAGGAAGATGGAGCTATGGAGCAGAATAGTGGACAGGGTCAACGCTGTGGGACAGCACCCAAGAAATAGGGACGACATCAGGAAGCGGTGGAACGACCTACGGGGGAAGGTGCGTTCCATGGTATCCAGGCACAACATCGCGGTGCAGAAGACTGGCGGCGGACCCCCACCTCCTCCCCCAGAATTTACAACATGGGAGGAGCAGGTCTTGGCGATCCTGCATCCTGAGGGCCTCGCAGGAGTAGGCGGAGGAATGGACTCTGGTAAGTCAAATCTTAACTACTTCATCCCCCCAACCACACCAGCATGCCAACTCATACCCCCACCCTCACCCCCACCCCCATCACACCTACTCCTTGCAAATGTCTCACCCTCACAACCCACCCATCCCAACACCAAGCCCTGCATGCGACCACAAAGCATGGACACCCATCACCTAAGCATGCCCACTGCACATACCCATCCCCCCCCCCCAAAACCACCATCACAAAAGCCCCCACACAGGAATGCAAGCACAGGGGTACACGGGCACCCACCCATTGCACGCTATGGCACACACAGAAACAATAATCATACATTTATACCCCTGCAGGACCCGAACGCCACGTCACCGCGCAGGAGGGTCCACAAATGTCTACTCCACCCCCAGAAGAGGCCCACAGTGATGACAGCACCTCTGTCTCCCTGGATCTAGATGACAAGCCCGGCCCATCGGGGACCTCTGGACAGTCGGTTCCCCTCAGACAGCCACAGGCCACAGCAGACCTTCCCCCCTCTGGGAATACCAGCACAGCACGCACCCAGCGGGCCCATATCTCTGTCCCCAGGACACGTCAATCAGCGGTGTGTCCACCCCTACAGGGCACCCAGGTTAACCCACCACCCCAACAACAACAGGGACCTGGGGGCAGTGGTAGTGGGCACAGAGTCCAGGGGACAGAGGCACAGGGAAACAGGGGAACTGGGAGGGCTGCTGTGCGACAGGGGGGGACAGGCCCAGGAAACCCACCCTCCACGAGGCCCTCTCCTCCATCATGGGAGCATACCACCACTCCCAGGAGACGATGGCCACGGTCCTGGCAAGGTTTCAGGAGATCCAGCTTCTGCAGGAGCAACAGTATATGGGGTTCAGGGAAGAACTAAGAAACATCAGTACCGCCATGGGCACCATCGTAGTGGCTCTGAATCAGGTAGTCACCACATTGCGGGACAATGTTGCACCACAAAGGGCCCCTGACACTAGCATGGACCAAGAACTGCCTACCACCTCCGCCGGCGCTAGTGGACAGGAGGCCCCGACACAAGACCAACAGGCCACCAGAACCCCACCCCCTGCAGAAGGAGAACCACCCCGCAAGCGGGCCCTGAGATCCAGGAAGAAGACAGAGTAAGAAGCCAAGACCCCCACCAGCAAAGGATACCTCCCTGATTGTCATCCCACTGTCCCACATTGACACCCTGTCCAACCTTACACTGCCCCTGCTCCACTTTCCACAGGCATCTGGACAATGCACCTGTGATACTGATAGTCTGGACTCTGCCATGGACAATCCTCCACCATCACACCTCAACGATTTGCAACCACCCACCAATTTTGAGCACTGTAATAAACACACTTATTGCATAAAACAATCTGGAGTCTGGCTGGGATTTTGTACAAATGTATTAGACATTACCGTGCCAAATGGCATATAGACATTGTGATGCCAACATACCAATGTCACACAGCTGTAGTCCATGGGGAAATAAAGCAGATGTCACGCAGTGGGGCCCACATCTCTGAAATCGGAAGGGAAAGTCACAACTCAGTTACCATACACTGGGGGAAAAGGACAGACAGTAGAGAGGTAGTAGGGGTTAAGTATATGTAATATGCCGGTGTGGATTCTTACCTGTGTGTCATTGAAAATACTGGTGTATTACTGTGTTCCTGTTGTCTATGTCTTCCTCTTCGCCTTCCTCCTCTTCACTCTCCACAGGCTCCACAGCTGCTACAACATCACCATCTGGACCATCCTCCTGCAGAAAAGGCACCTGGCGTCGCAAAGCCAGGTTGTGAAGCATACAGCAGGCCACGATGATCTGGCACACCTT